>NC_066513.1:28044936-28047436 GCF_024679095.1 Eriocheir sinensis
AAGAAGAAAATAGTAGTAATAGTAGTAGTAGTAGTAGTGGTGGTGGTGGTGGTAGTAGTACTTACCATGAACAAATAACAACAAAAATAACGCGGTAAGAAAAAATAAAGTTAAAAAAAAAACATTAATAACTTTACAATCGGACCAAAATAAAACAAAGGGAAAGAAAACGATATAAAAACCACTAAAAAGCTTCCCTCCCTACACAGAGACAACCTAAAATAGTGATATAAATAAATAAACATGAAGATTAAAGAAAAACCAACACCGATAAGGTCTTCTGATAACCCAACAAAGGTCAAAGCAGCAATTTAGGTTTCCGGCGTGACTGGATTGAGGATGTCCAGCTGTTTACCGAGGTGTGGGGGGGGGAGAGAGAGAGAGAGAGAGAGAGAGAGAGAGAGAGAGAGAGAGAGAGAGAGAGAGAGGAAGCGAAAGAAAAGTAGGAAAAAAACAAGAGAGAGAGAGAGAGAGAGAGAGAGAGAGAGAGAGAGAGAGAGAGAGAGAGAGAGAGACGACGGCAATGGATAGAAAGATAAACAGACACACACATAGACAGACACAGAGACAGAGAGCGTCCCTATAGGTCTACTCACCAAAGAAGCCAAGGATGGAGATGATTATGGCGGCCGAGGCGGTCAGAACGTACGCCCAACCAGCCGCGTCCGACCTCTCAAAGGAGCCCATGTCCTCGGTGGTGGTGTCCATAGTGAAGAGGGGAGGAGGAGGAGGAGGAGGAAGAGGGGAAGGAGGAAAGTAGTAGTGGTAGTAGTACAGTAGTAGTAGTAGTAGTAGTAGTAGTAGTAGTAGTAGTAGGAGGAGGAGGAGGAGGAGGAGGACGAGGAGGAGGACGAGCAGGAGAGGAGGAGGAGGAGGAGGAAGAGGACGAGGAGGAGAGGACGAGGAGGAAGAGGAGAGGAGGACGAGGAGGTGGTAGTAGTAGTAGTAGTAGTAGTAGTAGTAGTAGTAGTAGTAGTTGAGAGAAAAAAAAGTAGAAGAAAAAATATACCCCAGAAAAGCTCACAATGTTTTTGGTATCAGTTCTGAAGTGCACCCAGTCACTTCAATCACGTCACGAAAGTGCAGTAATGCCGGGATCCTGAAGTGTGCTCCAGGCCACTTTTCGTCACTTAGGTTCTGTTAGTCACAACACCCATAGTCCCTCATCTTAGTGGGCTCATTAGCTGGCCCTGTTAAAACATCACACACACGTTTTTGACGCAGAGATTCGACACAGTTTTCATCTCTGGGGTTTTATGTTGTTGTGTTTAACAATATTAAAGTCACTCCAGCAAGAGCTCAGCGCCTTATTCTCGCGTCTTGAAAAATGGTTATGGTAAAAACACACACGCTTTTGGTATAGAGATATGTGACACGCCTGTTCTATTCTGTTTGGCATCTTTAAATTATTCCAGCAAGCCCTCAGCGCCATATTCTCGCGTCTTGAAAAATGGTTATACGGTAAGAGAACACACGCTCTTGATACAGAGATATGTTTTGCATCTTCAAGTCACTCCAGCAAGACCTCAGCATCTTATTCTCACGTGTTGAACGCTACAGATGCGCGTGGCCTCGGTGTTCATTTCCGTAGGCCCTGAGCTGCGGTGGCTGTGCCTACACTAGTTCTAGCTCCATGTGTAGCCAGTGTAACCAACTCCAATCACTCAATCACTCACTGATCCGCCCTCACACCTGTGTTTGCTTGCTTGCCTGTGACGTGCGCGCTCACACACACACACACACACACACACACACACACACACACACACACGTTGGTTGAGTGTTAAATAGAGCACAGATACAGTGTTCAAGCCACAAAGGACAACGTAGTAACAAGCATGCATGCATTGCCAGAATTCTCGTGGCACTTTGACAAGGCTGAATCAGGGAGGTGCCACGTGTAAACACTAGTGCCAGGCTTACAGGGGTCATAGCTTAAGCCTCCGAGTGAGTAATTATGTCTGGCAAGTCTTTTAACACATCACCGCATTTTGTACTGTACTTCCTCGCATCTCAGACGAGCCGCGAGCGCACACTCTTCCTAGCCGAGGTTGACCACATACTGAGGAGCTGTGAGCCAAGCAAACGGTGATCTTGCATCTCAGAGCAGCGAGCGCACACACTTTCCTATCCGAGGTGGGCCACACACTGAGCTCCGAGTCAAGATGATTTATGTGGACAGGAAACAGGTGTTCAGAACTCCCCACGCCTCGCCTGATAGACATAGCAGCAAAGGCTCGCGCTTATGATGAATGGTGACCCAGCGCCTATTAGCGGCCTATCAAGACCTTGGTAAACCTTGGTCTTTACACGAGGCTATAAGAATCTGGGCAATATTCTCAAACGCTGCCGCCTCTCACATCAACTATATTTCCGCTATGGCCGGAATGTAGGTCAATCGCGTTATAATGAGTGGTTTTGGAGGTTCATGGCATAAAAGAATTATCAAACTACAAGAAGGCTCATAAAACTGCCTCTGCAAATGCCCAAAACTTCTACG
>NC_066513.1:28052436-28074936 GCF_024679095.1 Eriocheir sinensis
CCTCACAAACAGTGCATTCCTTGGGCATGTAATGAAATGCGTGTCTCCACTTAGAACACGTATATTCAACTTCTCTGGCAACATTTACAGGTCTAGGAAAATAGCCTCATCGTAGTATAAAACATCGTGAAAGAATATCATCTGAAGACCAACCAGGCGGCAACACACAGCAGCGTACTAGTGTATAGGGAGGCCTCGGAAACACACCACCAACGGCCACTGAGACAACCACCACAGGGAGGCCACTTAGGACCACAGTCACGACATACAACAACCGACACACCAGCTTCCACACCACACCGAGGCTCCCAAATTAAACATGTTATTAAGGGCACAGGGTCATAACACACATTGCCATCCTAACACCCATATCAGGTTTGAGTCATTAGGGTCATAACACACACTGCCTGATGACAAGTTAGGGTCGGAAGGTCACACACTACCTGATGATACGTTAGGAGTCAGAGGGTCATAACACACACTGCCATCCTAACATCCATATCAGACCCCTAGAATACAAGTTAGGGTCATAACACACACTACCTGATGATACGTTAGGAGTCAGAGGGTCATAACACACACTGCCATCCTAACATCCATATCTGACTCCTGGAATACATGTTAGGGTCGGAGGGTCATAACACACACTGCCTGATGATAAGTTAGGGTCACAGGGTCATAACACACACCATCCGAACACCCCAAAATATATGTTAAGAGCAGCCAGTTAGGAGGTCAAAGGTCATAACTCAACTGCCACCCCATTCAGTTACCTTCCCTAGATATGCCATCCACTGGGTTCTAATATTTGTAAGTAGTTGTTTTCTTTCTTAATAATAAAAAATAAAGATGAAAAAATTGCATCTGCCACGCTTCCTGTCATTCTGTGTCTGTGTGTGTGTGTGTGTGTGTGTGTGTGTGTGTGTGTGTCTATGTTTTCAAAATATTTTCACTCTCTTCCTTCCATTTATATTTATTTTAAAGTAATTATTTTGTTCCTTAATTGTGTCCTCTGTAAAGCTGTCTTGTTCACTGATGCACATTTCTTGGTCCAGCGAACACACACACACACACACACACACACACACACACAGACAAGGAAGCTACAGGATGAGATTATATCCTACAAAATAAATATAAGTTATGCAGAAAGACTAGAAAAATACATCTGCTGACATTAGAGTTAAGAAGATGAGATTGTCACAGAGATTCAACAACTAATCATTGGAATACTTTACCAAACAAAAGAGGAAAGAAGAAAAAGAAAGTTAATAAGTCATCAATGGAATACTTTACCAAATGAAACAAGAAGAGGAAAAAGAGATTGTCACAGAGAGTTAACAAGTCATCAATGGAATACTTTACCAAATGAAACAAGAAGAAGAGGAAAAAGAGATTGTCATAAAGAGTTAACAAGTCATCAATGGAATACTTTACCAAATGAAACAAGAAGAAGAGGAAAAAGAGATTGTCATAAAGAGTTAACAAGTCATCAATGGAATACTTTACCAAATGAAACAAGAAGAAGAAGAGGAAAAAGAGATTGTCACAGAGTTAACAAGTCATCAATGGAATACTTTACCAAATGAAACAAGAAGAAGAAGAGGAAAAAGAGATTGTCACAGAGTTAACAAGTCATCAATGGAATACTTTACCAAATGAAACAAGAAGAAGAGGAAAAAGAGATTGTCACAGAGAGTTAACAAGTCATCAATGGAATACTTTACCAAATGAAACAAGAAGAGGAAAAAAGAGATTGTCACAGAGAGTTAACAAGTCATCAATGGGATACTTTACCAAATGAAACAAGAAGAGGAAAAAGAGATTGTCACAGAGAGTTAACAAGTCATCAATGGAATACTTTACCAAATGAAACAACAAGAAAAAGAGGAAAAAGAGATTGTCACAGAGAGTTAACAAGTCATCAATGGAATACTTTACCAAATGAAACAAGAAGAAGAGGAAAAAGAGATTGTCACAGAGAGTTAACAAGTCATCAATGGAATACTTTACCAAATGAAACAAGAAGATGAAGAGGAAAAAGAGATTGTCACAGAGAGTTAACAAGTCATCAATGGAATGCTTTACCAGATGAAACAAGAAGAAGAGGAAAAAGAGATTGTCATAGAGAGTTAACAAGTCATCAATGGAATACTTTACCAGATGAAACAAGAAGAAGAGGAAAAAGAGATTGTCATAGAGAGTTAACAAGTCATCAATGGAATACTTTACCAAATGAAACAAGAAGAGAAAAAAGAGATTGTCACAGAGAGTTAACAAGTCATCAATGGGATACTTTACCAAATGAAACAAGAAAGAAGAGGAAAAAGAAATTGTCACAGAGAGTTAACAAGTCATCAATGGAATACTTTACCAAATGAAACAAGAAGAAGAGGAAAAAGAGATTGTCAGAGTTAACAAGTCATCAATGGAATACTTTACCAAATGAAACAAGAATGAAAAAAAGAGAAAGAAAAAAGATTGACATGGACTTAACAACTGGAATGTTTTAATGAATGAAATCTTGTGGGCAAAAACAACACTGTCACAAAAGTTTTAGGAATTGTGTGATAAAATGTGGTGCAGTCTAACACATTGTGAACATGAATCAGTCCTGGAGAGATAAGAATTGATAAGAGCACACACACACACACACACAGAGAGAGAGAGAGAGAGATTCTGATTTCTCTCTCTCTCTCTCTCTCTCTCTCTCTCTCTCTCTCTCTCTCTCTCTCTCTCTCTCTCTCTCTCTCTCTCTCTCTCTCTCTCATCCTCCATCTACTGATCTGTCTTGTTACAAATGTCAATACACGACAGAAATTGCAACATGGAATGGATATTATGTTAAACCTTCACATTACCTCCAGTGGCCCTCCCTTCACATACAGAGCAACATCACGTCAACATATTATAAAATTCTTAAGCAAAACAAACGTGAACGACCCTCTACACACACACACACACACACACACACACACACACACACAGAGGTCAGCTGTGTGTTCCAGTGAGCGACACGGGCAGGACATGTTTTTATGGCACGAAATGAAGACAGTGACCGATTTCAGACACCTTATTTCTCTGTGGGGTCGTTAATCTAGTTAAAATGTGTTGTTGCTTCACATTTCAAGATCTGATCACCCTTTGTCAATACAGGTTTGGGGAGGGATGGAAGGGGAAGAGAAGGAGGGAAGGAGAGAAGAGGAGAGGAAAGAGTGGAGGGGGAAGAGGAGGAAATAGAAGGGAAGTGGAGGAGAAGGAGGGGAAAGGGGTAGAAGAGAAGGGAAGGGAGGGGAGATATTGGTTGCCTGGATGACTGTACAACCACGTGGGACTTCTCTGTGGCCACATTCATCCGTTTAAACACCTAATCATGTCTACTGGTTGCCTGGATGACTGTACAACCACATGGGACTCCTCTGCGGCCACTCTCATCCGTTTAAACACCTAATCATGTCTACTGGTTGCTTGGATGACTGTACAACCACATGGGATTTCTCTGCAACCACTCTCATCCACCTGAACAAATATAAACACCTTGATCAAGTCTAGTGGCTGCCCGGATGACTGTACAACCACGTGGGACTTCTCTGTAGCCACATTCATGATGACTGTACAACCACGTGGGACTTCTCTGTAGCCACATTCATCCGTTTAAACACCTAATCATGTCTACTGGCTGCCCAGATGACTGTACAACCACATGGGACTTCTCTGCAGCCACTCTCATTTGTTTAAACACCTAATCATGTCTACTGGGTGCCCGGATGACTGTACAACCACAAGGGATTTCTCTGCGACCACTCTCATCCGTTTAAACACCTAATCATGTCTAGTGGCTGCCCAGATGACTGTACAACCACATGGGACTTCTCTGTGACCACTCTCATCAACCTGAACAAATATAAACACCTTGATCAAGTCTAGTGGCTGCCCGGATGACTGTACAACCACGTGGGACTTCTCTGAAGCCACATTCATCCGTTTAAATATCTAACCATGTCTACTGGTTGCCTGGATGACTGCAAAACCACATGGGACTTCTCTGTGACCACTTACACCCACCTGAATACCAATAGGCTACCTGGATGACTGTACAAGCATCTATGACCATTCTGGGAGCCCAATGATCACATCTAATGGCTATCCAAGTCCAAATGACAGTACAGCCTTGATACAGCATTGGTAGACAGGACATCTCTATATGATGACCCAGCCTGACGTCCCTGCCCTCACACACACAAGATCCCTAAACCCCTAGGAACACCTTATTTACATGTAGCAGTTCAGTTTTATCACCTCAATTTGTGGGACTTAGGAAATATGGGGAAAAACATGCAGTACTTGAGTTTGGAGGGTCTCGGTAAGTTGCAACATGACTCGATTTGCATTTCAGCTATTTATTGTGCTTGTTAATTACCTGTATTCTTGTTCTTTGTGATAGGTTTCAATGGGCTTATAGCTTTATTATTAAGTTTACGTGAGGTTACGGTATATAAAATTGTGCTAATCTTTCCATTAAGCGCATGTTACTTAATCTGTGTACGGACTTATTAACTGTATTCTTGTTCTATTTACCAAACATAACTTTGTGCTAGGTATCAATGGGCATACAGCTTTGATAATAACAGTTTACGTGTGGTTACAGTATATATCATTGTGCTAATCTTCCCATTTTCTGTACGTCACTTAATCTGTGTACGGACTTATTAACTGTATTCTTGTTCTATTTACCAAACATAACTTTGTGCTAGGTATCAATGGGCATACAGCTTTGATAATAACAGTTTGTGCATTTACAGTATACGACATTGTGCTAATCTCCCCACTGATCATTTTGTCCCAGCTTTCAATGTGTACAGTCTAAATGAACAGTGTATGTGTGTTTACAGTACATATATAGTTGTACTCATTGTCCAGTCATCTCTTGCATTTAATCTGCCACACTGGGTAACTTTTTATATGTGTGTGTGTGTGTGTGTGTGTACTTTAACCCAATCCCACCAGCAATGCTTTGGACTATATATAATGATTAATAGACTGTAGCACACCTCTACCCTTTGTAAGTCCCTAGTTCTATCTGGTCTCACATATCCCTACTCTGTCCTGTTAGTCTGAGAAATAAGGACTCCCAGCACTGTCATACATGCCTCCCCATCTTATTAACTCCAGGAAATTGAGTTATTGCTGCTGGAACACTCACAACACACCATAACACAGAGAGAGAATCAGAATCACTTTACACATACTCTCAGCTATTAGGCACATTCAGTACACAGGTCATGGTTGGAAGGGGAAGAAAGGAGAGGGATAAGGCCTGTAGAAGGGCTCCTAAAATGTAGTGTAACATTCAATGCTATATAGAGTTTGATCTATAGTAATGTGGGTTACTGAATGGAGCAAAGTGTTGACGGACTCAGAAAAGCATGCAAGAGCTACTGGATTTGAGAGAGAAAGAGAGAGAGAGGGAGAGGGAGGAGAGAGAGAGAGAGAGAGAGAGAGAGAGAGAGAGCATCGTCCCTCACTGATTGATCAATTTTCTCTCTCTCTCTCTCTCTCTTCCCTTTTTTCTCTTTCTCTAATTTTTCCTCCATATACATTTCATTTCTCTCTCTCTCTCTCTCTCTCTCTCTCTCTCTCTCTCTCTCTCTCTCTCTCTCTCTCTCTCAGGTAAGGGGAAACTAAAGGAAAACATTGCGGTGATTGCTAACATAACGCAGCAAAAATATCACCTATAAATATATGTAAAGGAAAACATCTATCTAACAAACCTCGGCTGCACGAAAACAAGAATGATCAAAGTCCTACGCATCTGACAGACACTTTATATAATAGCAACAATC
Organism: Eriocheir sinensis; assembly: GCF_024679095.1. Classification (NCBI taxonomy): domain Eukaryota; kingdom Metazoa; phylum Arthropoda; class Malacostraca; order Decapoda; family Varunidae; genus Eriocheir; species Eriocheir sinensis. The sequence goes on from NC_066513.1 coordinate 28,058,280, forward strand.
TTTTTCCCTTTATCTGCTACCTGTTATAATACACAAGGCTGCTGCAAGTGCCGACAGAACACCGAACGTATGTCTAGCCACACCAAAGGCAGTACGAAAAGGCGCGGACAGTGTAGGGGAATAAGGAGACTATATAGAGTGGCTGCCTTGGGTTCTGACAGAGGGAAAATAGCCCCTTATAGGAGTGTTTCTGTTATGCTGGTAGTACTTTACATTACATACATAGGATAGCAGTTATAGCTTCTTTTAATACATTTACAAAAGGTCATTCAAGCCTTCAAGAATCAGAGTTGTAAGTGCTGATTTCTGTTATGATGTTGGTACTTTACATAACATACATACAATAGAAGTTACGGTTTTTCTTAATACATTTACAAAGGGTCATTCAAGCCCTTACGAATCACACGGTTGCAAGTGCCAATTTCTGTTATGCTGGTAGTACTTTACATTACATACGTAGGATAGCAGTTACGGTTTTTCTTAATACACTTACAAAGGGTCATTCAAGCCCTTATGAATCACAGGGTTGCAAGTGCCAGTTCTATATATACGTGGGCTATCAGTCACAGCTTCTCTTGTAAATCTAATCCCACTAAATCTCACTAGAGCCTGTAACCTTCGATGATGTAAAACCTCCACACAACACGAGGATGTTTCATAGAGCCAATCTGTTGCTTGTCCAGTCTCTACCCTGGCACTTGTAACTTTATGATTCAATGAGGGCTTGTTTAGAGCGGAGCATCTCTTGATTTGAGTGTGTGTGCCAGAAGTTACATATTACACTAATACCTGAATGAATGGGGGAGTAATGTAATGACTATGAGTTACATATCTACAGAAAGCAAAGATGAAGTGGACACTTCTCGGTGAGGCTTATGTAAACATCCCACTACTGACTGGCTGCTGACCTACAAAGCTTGGTTTATGTACATTTTTGTCTGTTATCTTAGTCCCCTTCACAATTGCACTAGGAGTGTGGAAGGAGAATCACAACGAAGGATCGGGAAGTCACACAGATAGAGTTTGAAAGAGATATGCCTGGAGATGGTTATGAAGAAGATGATGGCAATACTTCATCACCAGCTGATAAGACAGACTGAGACTTCATCACCAGCTGATAAGACAGACTGAGGAACTATACAGAGTCTGAAGGGAGGCACAAAGATCAATATTACGAATTAAATGAAGGTAATGCTTAACAATTATCTGTTGGTATGACACTCGTTCGCTTTTTTGCTCCACAGTCGAGAAAGAACTTATTTATAATGTGAACAGGTACTTTTTAGAGGAGAGAGAGTTGATAGACTTCACATTTCCACCTTCAAGGGTAGGTCTGGTAGCACTGAGCCATGGGAATACCCCATGCAGACTCTGCCCAAAAGGATTTCACAGCTGAGTCTGACTATACAGTACCCTCTCGAGTTTCGCGCTTGTTTCATTCCGAAGGTATGGCGCTAAACTCGAGGATCACGAAACTCGAGGTATTGAAATACATGAAAAAGCGCTTATTGGTTCCGGTCCATGGAAAAAGATTATTATTTTTTTTTTTCAACTTGACTCCCTTGTTATCGCAATTTTTTTCGACTTTACTCTCGTCATCATCATCATCATCATTTCATCGATGCCTGCTCCTAGGAGCTCCCACCAGGGGATGGCCACGGCAGAAAAGCTTCCAACTTTCTCTATCCAGACACTCCGTCCTTGCATGCTCAAAGTTTCTCAAAGATCTTTCCCCCCTCTCCCTAACATACTCTTGCACCCTATCCCTCCATTTCACTGGAGGTCGTCCTCTAGCATTCCCTCCCTCTATCTCACTCACATACACCCTTCTGGTCATCTTACTCTCCTCCATTCGCTCCATGTGGCCAAACCACTTCAAAGTCTGTCGCTTCACTTCTTCCAGCACTCCACACTTCTTCCCTTCACCCCTGTGACACATTCCAAAATGCTCGTACACACTTTCATTATTCATTCCATCCATTCTACTCTAACCACAAGCACTCCTCAAATAACTCATTTCCACTGCCTGCACTCTAGACCTCTGACTTTCATTCCAGGCCCACGTTTCACTTGCATATGTGAGGGTTGGTACTATTATTGTATTTCTCAAATCCCTCTTTACCTCCATGCTCACACTTCTGCCATTCATGATTCGTCCCAAAGACCCTACCACCCTTCTTCCTTGCAATGCCCTTTCTCTTATATCTCCCTCCACACCACCATGCTTACACATAACTGATCCAAGGTACTTAAAACTCATTGTGCTCCTCCATTTCTTCACATATCGTGATGGTAAGAATTTAGGACTAAACGCAAAACTCAAGGATCGCGAAACTCGAGAGGGTACTGTACTACTACTCCTACTCCTGCTGGTGCTGCTACTACTACCACTACTACTATTACTACTACTTTGAAGCTTAAATTTATTCTTTGGTCAAACTTCTGAAGGTCAATTTTAACAGGAAACTTTAGAGCCTTCAAAATGTTTATCTTATCACACTGGAAAATATGTGTAAATATATGAATTTGGTACATTTAAAATAGATCACTTTTTTCTTCTTCAAGGTTTCCCATATAAACAGGTTAGAAGAAAACACACAGCTGTAGTATTAAAAAAATCTAGAGGCTTCAAAATACATCTTAATAATTTGGAGTATTATAGCTCTATAAATGAGGACTTGGTACACTGAAATATAGCATCAAGGGTGAACTGTCCTCAATGCTGCCTGTTATCTTGGGCTAAATTATTATGCTGATGGAGAATATTATATAGCCTTGGAAGGGGTTAAATTTCACAGGGTCATTATCTTCAGGGGGTAAATTCATCCACAATGGAGAATATTAAAGTCTGTGACATGGGTTAACTTTTTCATGGATAACAGTATGTGCTTTTTTGATGGGGTGAAGTTATCCCTCAATGGAGAATATCGCAGCCTTGGTGAGGGAGTTCAACCTTTCTATAGATAATAATTCTCTATCCCTGTCTTCCTCCAGTGAGCACGTTATACCCATGGGTGGGAGGCAACTGTTTCAACGAGACTGACTTTTACATGAGTTGGCTATAGGCAATGTTAATTTACATACAAGCAATAATAATAATAATAACTCTGGTGTAGGAGTCGGAGGTTTAAAAATTCCTGGAGTATGAGCTAACGTCAGTATTTTCTTTCTCCAACTCCATAACACTATCCATTTCCTTGACCTTAAAGTGGAATGGAAATTATGATAACAGTGAGGCAGCTCCGATTGTGCAAAGGTACTCTAATAAAGGTGTAAGGTAAAGTAAAAGTACAAGACCCATGAACAGCGTGTTAACAGTCAGAAAACTTTGTCATATTAAGCTTAATAAAATAATGCATTAATAAAAATGTGTGAGGTTGCTACTGATCTACATGGTTGGCCAAGCCTTGCTATACATACACCCTCTAATCCATATATGATTCAGCTGCATCCAAAGATTGATATATGTACGCACAAATGTATGTATGCAATACTCCATTACATGTATGAGAATGCCACCACCACCACCACCACCTAACTCTCTCACCCTATGCGTGTATCCTGCACAGAATGAAGCGTTCAAGCTGCATAGTTGTTCTTTTGATATGTTCTCTTCAATTTGGTCCATTACACACCCTTAATCATACAGCCTCCATCACCAATGCCATGGCTATTAGAAGCATGGCAAGGCTGTCTCCTTAAGACATGACAGCTTGCCAATATCATGAACATTTCTGTACGCAGCAGGCTACTAAACAGACTCGCAGAGAATATGAACCATTTGATGCACCACTAAAATGTCCAAGTTGCTCAATCACAGTCACCAAAGGCAAAAAATAGTTTAAGAAAATACTTCTGTGAAAAAAATATAATTCTTAGATAGGAGCAGTTTTGTTCTTCTCTGATGATACAAGGTTAATTCTCATGAGCAGAAGGCAGAAAAGAGCCTGCTGGGGCTAACACAAGATGAGAACACACACACACACACACACACACACAAACTTGGGTAATGGTGGCAAAGGATGAAATGAAAACTTTTTGGGGTGAAATCTTGAAGTACAGGATGAGCACCAAGTGGCAATAATGAGTGGAAGGGGCTGACTGGCTGGCATGGAGAGGTCAGGTCAGGTCAGGTCACCATACACGGTTTAATAATAGATGTTTGTCTACTACCAGATAACCCGCCAACCAGCCAGTCAGTATTAAGTCTCCTCTACCTTCCCACTCCTATATATATGTACATAAGCTTAATTTGCCTCCATAATAGACTTTAGCTTATCTTAGTTTTATATTATTTGGTTCCATTGTGTAGTTTAGTTTCCTGTCCATTCTTCTACGCCTATAATGGACTTCCTTATACCTTAAAAGACCTATTTCTTCCTTTAGCTTGTCTTGTTTTCATATCATTTGGTTAGTTTAGTTTCCTGTCCATTCTTCTACGCCTTAAAAGACTTATTTCTTCCTTTAGCTTCTCTTGTATTCATGTTATTTGGTTCCACTGTGTAGTTTAGTTTGCTGTCCCTTCTTCTATGCCTATAATGGACCTTCCTTATACCTTAAAAGACCTATTTCTTCCTTTAGTTTGTCTCGTTTTCATATCATTTGGTTAGTTCAGTTTGCTGCCCCTTCTGCTATGACAACAATGACCTTCCTTATACCTTAACCCGTACAGTGTTTAGTATATATATGTATGTACCTCTTAGGGAAGTGTTTAGTACGTATATAAACTCATGCTCTTTTGAGGGCTTATACGCCCTGTATTTTTGTTTGTGTCTGTAACATTGTTCATTGACAGTAAAGAGGAATAATTTGACGAAAGGACAAGTATAATGACTAGACCATTCCCAGTCTGTTACAATATTGACGAAGGTATGAGGACACTGAATAGACCATTTCCTTTGGGTAACTTTACAATTCTTTACATCCAGTCCGTAACGATATTGACAAGGGGACAAGTATAATGACTAGACCATTCACTGTCTGTTACAATATTGACGAAGGTATGAGGACACTGAATAGACCATTTCCAGGCACATTTCCTTTGGCTAACTTTACAATTCTTTACGTCCAGTCCGTAACGATATTGACGAGGGGACAAGTATAATGACTAGACCATTCCCAGTCTGTTACAATATTGACGAAGGTATGAGGACACTGACTAGACCATTTCCAGGCACATTTCCTTTGGCTAACTTTACAATTCTTTACGTCCAGTCCGTAACGATATTGACGAGGGGACAAGTATAATGACTAGACCATTCCCAGTCGGCTACGACATTCTGACTAGACCATTTCCAGTTTGTTATGAGACTGATGAAGGGACACAGAGGCAGACTAGACCATTTCCCATCACATGTCCTCAGCCCGTTTCTCCCATTTCCACACTAACACCCCATCAATTACAGCAGATGAAGGGATACAGAGAGACGGACCACACCATTCCCATCTTCACCAAACGCATATCCACTCCCTTCCCAAGCAATCCCATAATCCCGTAACCACATTTCCCGCAGGAGTTTCAACGCCACGCCTATACCCAGTCCCCCATAGCATTGGCAACGGCACGAAGGGACAGGGAGGGAGTGGCCAGACCTCATGGCTTGGTGGGGCACCGACAGGGACAGATGCGGGAGAGAAATGAGGAAAAAACACGGCCCATCTGTACGTACCATGGGCCACCCCGGCGGTAGGGTCTGCTCTCGGAGGGGGAGGCGAGGCTGTGGCTGGCGTCCGTGCTGGATGGGATGTGTCCGGATGCTGCAGTGTCCTCCTATGGGATAATGGAGTGATTAGTGTTATGGTTGAATTTCTGGTTGTGGCCTCATCCTCCTCCTCTTCCTCCTGTTATTTATTTATTTTTTTTTTTACAACAAAGGAGGCAGCTCAAGGGCACACAAAAAAAGGAAACAATAAAAAAAAAAAAAAAAAAAAAAAAAGCCCGCTACACGCTGCTCCTTAAAAAGAATCAAAAGAGGTGGCCGAAAGAGAGGTCAATTTCGGGATTTGTTAGATGAAATGGTGATGTAGAAATATAGCCATGTTCCTCTACCTCCTTTTTTTTTTTTCTATATTCATTCTTTCATGCATCTCATTCATTTCTAATATTCTCTCTTCCCTTCTCCCTCTCTCTTCCTTTCCTCCTTATGTGTATATATATATATATATATATATATATATATATATATATATATATGAGTGGGGAGGTAGAGGAGACTTGTAATACTGACTGGCTGGTTGGCGGGTTATCTGGTAGCAGTGACAGATAACCAGACAAACATTTATTCTTAAACCGTGCATGGTGGCCTGATCTGACCTAACCTATTTTTTTTTTTTTTTTTTTTTTTTGTCCTCCTCTTCCTATGCCAATTCTTCCTCCTCATCTTTTTTCCGTTACTCTTAATCCTAATCCAATGTTGTGAACCCTTCTCACACACACACACACACACACACACACACACACACACACACACGAGGGTCTAACACTATATCTCTTTAATCCCTCCCAGCACAGGAAACTCTACCATCCTGTCTCCAATTAAGCTAAGTGTAAATTGATTCCTCCTCCTCCTCCTCCTCCTACTACTACTATCACTACTACTACTACTACTACTACTACTACTACTACTACTACTACTACTACTACTACTACTACTACTGTCTTCGCTATTATCATTTCTACTTTTCTTCTTCTTCCTCCTCCTCCTCCCTATATGGTGGTAAAACTGCTCATTCCTTTCCTCCTCCTCCTCTTCCTCTCTTTTTCTCTCCTACTCTTTCTCCTCTATTGAACTATTCTTTTCCTCCTCTTCCTCTTCCTTTCTGCTATTATTATTATTGTTATTATTATTATTATTATTCCTTCATCTTACTCTAATATATTTTTCTTTGTTTCCTTTCTTTTTTTTCTGTCTACCTCCTATACTTCTCTTCTTTCACCTGATCGTCTCCTCCTCCTTTCTCTTTCTTTTTCATTCCTCCTCCTCCTCCTCCTGTCTGGCTGTCACCTATGGACATGCTATATATGGTGGTCTGAAGGCAACACGGAACATGTATCGACTCTGTGCCAAAGGTCAAGGTCATGCTCTCTGTCTGTATGTATGCCTCTCTCTCTCTCTCTCTCTCTCTCTCTCTCTCTCTCTCTCTCTCTCTCTCTCTCTCTCTCTCTCTCTCTCTCTCTCTCTCTCTCTCTCTCTCTCTCACATACACACACCATAAATTACCATCATCTTCATTATAATTTCCACCTCCTCTTCTTTCCCCTCCTTCCTCCTCCAAATCTCTTCCTCCTCCTCCTCCTCCTCTTCCTCCTCCTCCTCTCCTCCTCCACCACTACCACCACCTACTCCGTTTCCATGGCAACATAGGGAGGGAGGGAGGGAGGGAGAGAGAGATGAGTAGAGAGAGGGAGAATGAAAGGGAGGAATGGAGGGAGGGAGGGAGAGAGGGAGGGAGGAAAGGATGGAGATACATGGGAAGGGAGAGGGAGAGAAGAAAGAATGGAAGGGAGAGAAAAGAGGAAGGAAGGGAGGGAGGGGGAATGCAAGATGGGAGGAAGAAGGGAGGAAAGGAAAGGAAACGAGGGAGGGAATGCAGACAGGGAGAGGAAGAGGGAGGGAGAGAGAGAGGAAAGTTAGAAAGGTCAAAGTGATGTCTGGTTATCACAACGTGTGTGTGTGTGTGTGTGTGTGTGTGTGTAAGAGAGAGAGAGAGATTGTTCATTATTATGCACTCTTTCCCCTCCATTCATACATAATTATATTCTCTCTCTCTCTCTCTCTCTCTCTCTCTCTCTCTCTCTCTCTCTCTCTCTCTCTCTCTCTCTCTCTCTCATACACACACACACAACAGGGTGAATGTACACATAATTGAAATTCAGGGGGACGGACGGGAGGGAGGGAGGGAGGGCCGGCAGGGGGGAGATACAGAGGAAGGGAGGGAGGGAGGGAGGGAAGGAAGGGTGGAGATACAGAGGAAGGGAGAGGGAAGGGAGGGAGGGAGAGGTAAAAGTGAAAAGATGGTTCTGGTAGTAAAAATAGAGGGATAGAAGTAGCATCAAAGGGGTTAGAGGACAGAAATGGCATCACCGGGCTTAAACTCAATAGATTCAGACTCTATAAACACACTAACAAGAATAGGTCCCCCTCTCTCCCTCTCCTAACTTCATCACCCTCACTCTCCTCCTCAACCAATGGGGATGACAAGACAGTCCAACCCATCTTAGCCAGGAAGGACAACCAGGGAAAGACAATCATATATATATATATATATATATATATATATATATATATATATATATATATATATATATATATATATATATATATATATATATATATATATATATATATATATATATATATATATATATATATATATATATATATATATATATATATATATATATATATATATATATATATATATATATATATATATATATATATATATATATATATATATATATATATATATATATATATATATATATATATATATATATATATATATATATATATATATATATATATATATATATATATATATATATATATATATATATATATATATATATATATATATATATATATATATATATATATATATATATATATATATACGACCATGATAGGATATCATCATAGAGCTATTCAGTAAAGCCAACAGGCAGCAGGCATTCATGAGCAGGCCTTGGGTGGGTGTCAAAGGCAGGACAATAGGCACTTGTAAACAGGTCTCTGGGGTGTCATTTTCAGGCACCGTCAGGCAAGTGAAGTCGAAATTTAGCTAAGATTTTGGCGGGCGGAGGAGGGGCAGTGCATAGGCATCAGGCAAAAGCTAATGATGATGACAATAATAATAATAATAATAATAATAATAATAATAATAATAATTTGGGTTTGTCATGCAAGAGAGAGAGAGAGAGAGAGAGAGAGAGAGAGAGAGAGAGAGAGAATAATTATCAAAAGTTAAAATCCATACTGATAATAAATAAATAAAAAAACTGAAATCAATGTGACAAACAAACCAACTCATAAATGCATTAATTAAAAGATCCAAAATGCCAATCCATGCCTGTCCTTAAAACTAATAATAGGTCATACCAATAAGAGTTTAATAATTATGTAAATAAAAACTAATGGTCAATGCAGCAGTAATGTGAGTAGGTCCATGCACTGTCCGACTCCATACCTTGCCCGCCATGAGGTTATTGTTATTGTTCTGTACGTGACACATGCTGTCGTACGCCTCGGCCTTGGCGTGAATCAAGATCTCATTCACGAAGCCTCGCACCACCTCCATCAGACGCTCGTCCGCCGAAACCTGTGGGGAAGGGCAGTGGTGGTGGTGGTGGTGGTGATGGTACAGTAGGGTCCCAACACTGACTGATCCGTTTTGCTGTGTACAATAGCTCCATAAGATTAGCACAGAGGTCGCCCACCTAGTGCCTATGTAGATCAGTGGACCCAAATGATGCTTGATTCAGAGTAGTGCAAGCAGCAAAATAGTCGCCCAAAATGATGAATTAACCCGGTAGCAGTGACGGGCCAATTATGTGGCTTTACCATGTAGCAGCGACGGGCCAAATTTGTGCCATGATATAAACCCCCCAAAATAGATGAAACATAATCTGATCACAAATTCTTTGCTATATATTATGAAATGGTTTGAGTGAGGAATGATTTTTTCTCATTTTTCTCACTTAGAGGGACCATTAAGAAACACGATCCCTGCTGCTACCGGGTTAAGATGAGCAGGTCCCAAAAATGGTGAAGCAAAATGATGAACCAAGATGATGAACTAGGGTGAATAGCTCTCAAAAATGATGAAGTGAATGATGAGCAACAAGAAAGTGATGAAGGAAATGATGAGCAACAAGAAAATGATGTAGCAAATACTGAGCAACAAAATATTCAACCAAAATGATGAACTAGAGCAAGCAGGTCTCAAAATATAATAAAAGTCATGGGCCAACATAAGTGAAATCAAATTAATGAGAAGCAGAGATCCAAGAGAGGAGTGGTATATGTCATGGCAAAAAATACACACACATACACACACCTCAGGATGAAAGAGTGGCTGGTACTAGTTCACCCATGTATTAGGAAGTGGGACAGCATAAGTTAAGTTACATGAAAACTGATGTGATGGGAATACTTACGACTCAAAGGACAATGATGGACCACACACACACATACAAACACACACACACACACACACACACACACAAAGTACCTTTCTGCTGAGGGCGGCCTGTTCCTTTGCCCGCTGAAGCACCTCCTTGACCAGTCTGCCCGCCACCTCCCTCAGCCCCTCCTGGCCCTCACACTCCTCAACACCATCCTGGGCACTGTGAGGGGAGGAAGTGGTGTGTCAGTCATTACTAGAACTATAACGAAAGGGAGCCACTAATCGCTTATTGAAAAATGAGCAACACACATCATGGGTTACTCTGGTTAGTCTGTAAGAAGAATGCAAGAGATTTTATGCCATATACAACATAAAAGAGGATTCACAATTATAAAAGGCTGTTGTTGTAAAATATTGCCATTCCGTTAACTGCGAAAATGTGAAAGGAAATGGAAAATAAATAAGGAAGTGAAGTTTCCACAATCAAATCAGTCAATAAACAAATAGGAAGAGTGTGTGTGTGTGTGTGTGTGTGTGTGTGTGTGTGTAGTAGTATGCACAGAAAGCTACAGATCATGCACACACACACACACACACACACACACAAGGCACTGATGTCCACACTTTGCAGACAAGACCGCCACACTGTTATTTGGTCTTTGGAGGTGGACACACAGTAAGCAATGCAGGTATTTGTATATAGTCATCGCTGTGTCCCAAGTAGTACAAGGGCAAACTCTTACAAACCTATCCAAACTTAATTTTTTACATGGGCCACTGAAACAGGCTGCCAGAACACACCATGGACCACTGAAACAGGCTGACAGAACACACCATGGACCACTGAAACAGGCTGCCAGAACACACCATGGACCACTGAAACAGGCTGCCAGAACACACCATGGACCACTGAAACAGGCTGCCAGAACACACCATGGACCACTGAAACAGGCTGCCAGAACACACCATGAACCACTGAAACAGGCTGCCAGAACACACCATGGACCACTGAAACAGGCTGACAGAACACACCATGGACCACTGAAACAGGCTGACAGAACACACCATGGACCACTGAAACAAGCTGCCAGAACACACCATGGACCACTGAAACAGGCTGCCAGAACACACCATGGACCACTGAAACAGGCTGACAGAACACACCATGGACCACTGAAACAGGCTGCCAGAACACACCATGGACCACTGAAACAGGCTGACAGAACACACCATGGACCACTGAAACAGGCTGACAGAACACACCATGGACCACTGAAACAGGCTGACAGAATAAGTGCAGCACCCTTGAAACACAAATCAGTAAAGAAACACTGTCAGAACACAACATTAAAACACAGATCACTGAAACACAAGCCAATGAAACACTGTAAGCAACACAACATAGGCCACTGAAACACACACCACTGAAACACTCCTGAAACAGACAGACCAGTGAAATAGACCACCCAGTGAAACACGGTGCATCAACAAGCACCATTGAAACATACCCCTGAAACAGACCAATGAAAGAAATTATCAGAGTGCACACCATGACAATCAAACCACTGAAACAGCTCACCCACTGAAACAGGCTACAACAACAAGCACCAGTGAAACAGACCCCTGAAACACAGACCACTGAAACACTGCAAAATCAAGCACCAGTGAAACAGTCCCCTGAAACACAACCACTGAAACAGCCCACCCCTTAAAACAGGCTGCAACAACACAGACCCCTGAAACACACCATTGAAACAGGCTGCCACAACAATGACCACTGAAACATGGACCACTGAAACGCTCTTTACCTCACACTGTGTTCGTGGTGCCTGGGAACGAGTCGCGTACTGAGAAAGGTTGCAATGGAGGTTGACATATCCTGAGGTGGGCCGATAGTGCTAGTCATCATGCCTACATGTGAGGATGGCCTGGGGACAGTGACAGGACACTTGTAGGGCACAGACGCCACTCCACAATAACAGTTAATAAAAGGCAATTGATAAGGAGATATATAGATTGCTTGTAAGATATAAGTCAGTATAGCTAGATGCTTCCACACCACACATCAACTTTTTCTAAAGGCCAAAAAGAAGGTCAACTGGGTTCTCATGAATGTTTTTAAAGGTTCATGGTATAGGAGATGGTCAAACTACCACCAGGGTCATGCAACTATCCCTGGAAATGCCCACAACTCCCACAGAAGCCTTGCCAAAAATGAGGAAATGTTTTATAATACGACCAATAGACGCACTGTACCAATAACAGTTCATAAGAGTAAAACAGATGAGGATAAGCGAGACGAATGAGCAAGGATGACGGAACGATCGCAGGGTATAAACGCTACGTGACAATAACAGATAATAAACTCCGGACGTCAATGCACATTAATCAGAGTGGAAAAAATAATAAATGAGATAAACAAACAAATAAATTGGTTGGTCAGAACACACACAAAAAAACTCATGGCTAACCACCGTGTGATGATAATAACTGCAATGGTGGTGATGATGATGGTAGTGATGGTGGTAAAGGTGGTGGTGGTGATAGTATTGAAAAGTCCACACATCGATCTTATAGTGAAATAATGATCAAAGTTATTTATAGTTAATGCCGTAAAGTGCTCAAAGGTTAAGGAGGGAGGTGATACTTCGAGCATAAAGTCAGGCCATTCATTGAAGGGAAAAAGCCATTAATTATAGGTAAGAGGTCACATGTTTAAAGGGGATCATCAAGCCATATGCAGTCATGTATGAGGAGGAGGAGGAGGAGGGAAATAAATAAACAGTAATGACAGGAAAAAAAAGATAAACACACACACACACACACACAGAGCAGGAGAGGGAGGATGAGGAGGAGAAAGAAGGAAATAAATCAACAGCAATGACAGGAAAAAATAAACACACACACACACACACACACACACACACACAGAGAAAGAGGAGGAGGAAGAAGGAAATAAATAAACAGTAATGACAGGAAAAAAAGATAAACACACACACACACACACACACACAGAGCAGGAGAGGGAGGATGAGGAGGAGAAAGAAGGAAATAAATCAACAGCAATGACAAGAAAACACACACACACACACACACAGGAGGAGGAGGAGGAGGAGGAGGGGTTTCTCATGACTATTTTCACATTCATGGTGCAGAAGCCTAGTCAAACTATTACCAGCTCATAAAACTGCCTATAGAAATACCCAACAACAACCCCAACAAAAGCCTTAATCATGTGTGGGTCTGTAAGCCCCGAAATGCTTGAGAATTGTGGGCCCCGGGTTTATGTCTTGCCACAGGTAACTGATAATTTTCATCTATGGTACCTATTGCCAAGTGGTCTAAGTTAACCCTAATGCTATCCAGACTACCACCAAACAATGCCAACTTCTGTGACCTCTGCCAATGGAAGAACCGAGGGTAGGAGGCAACACAGACCAAGCAAGAATATGTATTGACACCTTCATAAGCAAACTGCTTGTCATTTTATTTTCCATTTTTCAAGAAATCAAAGAAACAAAATTCTCATACAACTTATGTTTAGGTCACTGTAGATAGAATTAATGTTTGCCAGTGCCACTGAAAAATGGCCCAGGGATGACCACCAAGCCCTCTTAACATAGCTACCAGAACAGGATCCAAGCAATACATAGTCAATGCTGATCCTTATGTTTTACAGCAAGGGAGGCAGCTCAAGGGCAACAAACAAACACAAAAACAACAAAAAAGTCCACTAGGTGCTGCTCCAACAAAAGAGAACAGAATAAGGAGACCAGAAGTCAAATTTCAGGAAGATCAAACATACAAAACACACCCATTTCCCTTACCTTCTAGAGAGATTAAGTGGCAAAGTGAGCCCAGTGGCACTCGCTCCACCACTGAAACATCCACTTAGCAGGGGCACCCTCTCACTGGCTTCTTCCTCCGCGTGATTGCACTCCACGCTGGTCATGATACTAGCACCCCGTTCAGAGGACAAGAGTGGAGTGTTCTCATTCCCCTCCTCCTCCTCCTCCTCTTCACGGAATGATGGTCGTGGGTGTGGTGGTGATGGGTCATGGTTCTGGTGGTGGTGAGGGGTGGGTTCATGCACCACCACCTCCACTTCAGGCTGTTCCCAGAGTGGTGAGTCAATAGCCAACACCGGATCTGTGGTGTTGAGGAGTGCAAGTGTGTGGTGATAGGTGGTGTGGTGGTGATGGTAATGATGAATAAAAGTGGTGGTGGTGGTGATGGTGGTAGTCAGTCAGTCTCTCTCTCTCTCTCTCTCTCTCTCTGGCTATCTATCTTGGAACTCATTAACAATGGTAATGGTGGTAGTTATCCTCTCTCTCTCTCTCTCTCTCTCTCTCTCTCTCTCTCTCTCTCTCTCTCTCTCTCTCTCTCTCTCTCACTCTGGCTATCTATCTTGGAAATCATTAATAATGGTAATGGTGGTAGTTCCCCCCCTCCCCCCCCTCTCTCTCTCTCTCTGGCTATCTATCTTGGAAATGATTAATAATGGTAATGGTGGTAGTTCCCCAACCCTCCCCCCTCTGGTTATCTATCTTGGAAATGATTAATAATGGTATTGGGGGTATTTCCCCCCCCTCCCCCCTCTGGCTATCTATCTTGGAAATTATTAATAATGGTAATGGTGGTAGTTCCCCAACCCTCCCCCCTCTCTCTGGCTATCTATCTTGGAAATGATTAATAATGGTAATGGTGGTAGTTATCAACCCTCCCTCTCTCTCTCTCTCTCTCTTGGAAATGATTAATAATGGTAATGGTGGTAGTTATCCCCCTCACTCTCTCACTCTGGATTTCTATCTTGGAAATGATTAATAATGGTAATGGTGGTAGTTATCCCCCCCCTCACTCTCTCTCTCTCTTGGAAATTATTAATAATGGTAATGGTGGTAGTCCCCCTCTCTCTCTCTTTTGGAAATGATTAATAATGGTAATGGTGGTAGTTCCCCCCCTTTCTCTCTCTCTCTCTCTTGGAAATGATTAATAATGTTAATGGTGGTAGTTCCCCCCCCCTCCCCCTCTCTCTCTCTCTCTATTTTGGAAATGATTAATAATGGTAATGGTGGTAGTCCCCCCCCCCTCTCTCTCTCTCCACCTAGTCTGGACCATAGGCTCTGTGTGTTCTGGATATCTATATAAATCTATGTAACTCCCATACCATGGTCTAAGGGGTCCTCATCTTCAGTGGGTGTGGAGGCACTGAAGCTCAGAGTGGGCAGTATGTGGCCATGTGGAGGGCGGCCTCGGGAGGGGGGGATGCGACCTGACCCTGAGCTTGGTCCTGCTCCTCCTACCCCTCTCCTGCCTCCTTCCCCTTCTCGGTGTCCGTTGACCACAGTTGACATGTCACCTCCTGGAAGTCAAGTCTGGTCAGAGATGACAATAAGTGAAGGAGCAAATGTGGCTACTTGTCAAATAAGAGGAACAAAAATATAAAGAAGAACCAAAAGACTGAGGAGGAGGAGGAGGAAGAGGAGGTGGAGGAAAAAGGAAATATATCAATGGTAATGAGGAAAAAATAAACACACACACACACACACACACTTTATCCACTATGAAATCCAGCTTGTTCTCTTGGCTGGTTTGAGTCTAGTGTTGCATTTAGATAAAAAATAGAAATACCTGTGTGTGTGTGTGTGTGTGCATGCATTTATTTTTCCTCAGAGAGAGAGAGAGAGAGAGAGAGAGAGAGAGAGAGAGAGAGAGAGAGAGAGAGAGAGAGAGAGAGAGAGAGAGAGAGAGAGAGAGAGAGAGAGAGAGAGAAGAGAGAGAGAAAATAAGAATAAGAAGAAACAATAATAAAAATAGAAAATAAGTAGAAGAAGAATAATAATAATAATAATAATAATAATAATAATAATAATAATAATAATAATAATAATAATAATAATAAAATAATAATAATAAACAATAATACAAGAAGAAAAAGAATCATAGTAGTATTAGAAACAGCAGTAGCTAATAATAATAATAAAATATAATAATTAACAATAATAGTAATAATAATAACAATAATAATAACAAGATCAACCTCCTAAACCAGTTCAATGGGTAAGCCTTGTCAACATTCACAGGTGCCTCCCTCAGTGCCTTGCAACAACCATCTGGCAGCCGCTCACCTCCCCTGCACCTGTTATGGATCAATACTTCCCTCCAGCCCGTCCATCCCTCCCATTCCCGGCAGTTCATTCCTTCCTTCCTTCCTCCCTCCCAGCCCTCAGCAAGCCTTCTCACACTGCTGCTGTCCTCTCCCTCCCTTTTAGCCAGCTAGCCTTACACTGGTCTTGTTCTTTAGTGCTTTCCCATCTTCCCCCTCATTCTCTTCTCCTCCACCCTGCTTTCCTCTTTAAGGCTGTGTGTGTGTGTGTGTGTGTGTGTGTGTCATTATTATTAAGTATCATCACAATTACTCAAACTAACACCAGTATATTTTTTTTATAGTAGTAGTAGTAGTACACCTACACCAGGCTATGTCTGGCCCCTACACCAGGCTGCACCTATACCAAGCTATATGTTACCC
>NC_066513.1:28079936-28104936 GCF_024679095.1 Eriocheir sinensis
GCTAATATACTTCTGAGACTACATCTATTACATTAACTACGCTGTCAACATATACGACCAACCATATATAGTGCCTGGTCTTGCTGTCAAACTGTTATCAGGCACCATACTATTGAATTCTGAAGTTTAATTTAGTATTTCTATCCTTCCTCGTCCCTTCTTTCGCTGCTAATATACTTTTGTAACTACCTGTATTATATTACCTACACTGTCTCTATTCAGCCAACCATGTATAGTGCCTGGTCTGCTGTCAAACTGTTATCAGGCACCGTACTGTTGAACTCATAAGTTTAATCCGAGTATTTCTACCCTTCCTCGTCCCTTCTTTCACTTCTAATATACTTCTGGGTCTACATCTAATACATTACCTACGCTGTCAACATACGATCAACCATGTATAATGCCTGGTCTTGCTGTCAAACTGTTATCAGGCACCATACTATTAAATTCTGAAGTTTAATTTAGTATTTCTATCCTTCCTCGTAAACTGTCTCTATTTGGCCAACCATGTATAGTGCCTGGTCTTGCTGTCAAACTGTTATCAGGCACCATACTATTAAATTCTGAAGTTTAATTTAGTATTTCTATCCTTCCTCGTAAACTGTCTCTATTCGGCCAACCATGTATAGTGCCTGGTCTTGCTGTCAAACTGTTCTCAGGCACCACACTATTGATTCCTGAAGTATAATCTAAGTATCCCTTCCCTTCCTCATCCCTTCTTTCACTTCTAATATCCTTCTGAGACTTGATCTATTGCATTAACTATGCTGTCAACATACGACCAACCATATTTAGTGCCTGGTCTTGCTGTCAAACTGTTATCAGGCACCATACTATTGAATTCTGAAGTATAATCTAACTACCCTTTCATTTCCTCGTCCTTTCTTTCACTTCTAATCCACTTGTCCATCCCTCAATCCAGACGACTTACTTAAACTATCTCCATTCTCTATCCGCCCACGTCACTATAGTGTCCGTAGTAGTAGTAGTAGTAGTAGTAGTAGAAATGCGTTGCCCTTCTAGTTTAGTTTGTGCTGTAGTTGTGGTGGTGGTGTTAGGTCAAGGTTGTAGTAATATTAATAGTAAATAGATAAAGATTAATGAATTATAACTATTTATATTAATCTGTTGGGAAATTGTGAAACTCTCTCTCTCTCTCTCTCTCTCTCAAATATGTTTATCAAGGGCAATAACACCATTTTTCATGATTTGGAGAGAGAGAGAGAGAGAGAGAGAGAGATTTACATATATTTACATAGAAAATCAGACCACACAGACCACATGGTCCAGACTAGGTGGTCTGTCCTTAAACCTATGTGATTTTACATTAATCAGAAGGCTCCAAAACGTTGCATTTCTACTCTAGTTGATATTAAGTTGAAGGAAGTGACGGTCGAGCTTATTTTTGGAGTCAATCGTGTTACACTGGACCACTGATGGTGGAAGCTTATTCCATTCTATACTTTTCTAATTTAAATCCATTACTGCGAGTTCTATCCTGCTGGCTAATTCTCAGTACTTTACTTATATCGCCTTTGTTGTAACCCTTGACCCATTTGAATACTTCTATCAGATCTCCCCGCACTCTTTGTCTTTCTAGTGAATGTAAGTTTAGATGTTTCAGCCTATTTTGATATGGGAGGTTCCTCAGCCCCTGAATCATCTTGGTCATCCTCCTCTGAACTGATTGTAGCAAGTTGATGTCTATTCTGTAGTGTGGGCACCAAAACTGGACAGCATAATCTAAGTGTGGCCTAACTAACGCTAAATAGAGTCAGAGGATAACCTCTGCACTCCTGTTGGTTACCGTCCTGTTAATAAAGCCTAATACCCTGACATAAGGCAAGAATTATGAGATAGAGAAATGATGAACTGTGAGGTAAAGACAGAACACACAGAGATAAGAGACAGAACTAGACATAATTAAGGCAAGAATTATGAGATAGAGAGAAATGATGAACTGTGGGGTAGAGACAGAACACACAAAGAGAGACAGAACTAGACAAGAATTATGAGATACAGAGAAATGATGAGCTGTGAGGTAAAGACAGAACACACAGAGACAAGAGACAGAACTACACATAAGGCAAGAATTATGAGACAGAGAAATGATGAACTGTGAGATAATGACAAAACACACAAAGAGAGACAGAACTAGACATAAGGCAAGAATTATGAGATAGAGAGAAATGATGAACTGTGAGGTAAAGACAGAACACACAGAGAGACAGAACTAGACATAAGGCAAGAGTTATGAGATAGAGAGAAATGATGAACTGTGAGGTAAAGACAGAACACACAGAGAGACAGAACTAGACATAAGGCAAGAGTTATGAGATTCATTTCTCACACACAGAGACAAGAGACAGAACTAGACATAAGGCAAGAGTTATGAGATAGAGAGAAATGATGATCTGTGAGGTAAAGACAGAACACACAGAGAGAGACAGAACTAGACATAAAGCAAGAGTTATGAGATACAGAGAAATGATGAACTGTGAGGTAAAGACAGAACACACAGAGAGAGACAGAACTAGACATAAAGCAAGAGTTATGAGATACAGAGAAATGATGAGCTGTGAGGTAAAGACAGAACACAGAGACAAGAGAAACAGAACTACACATAAGGCAAGAATTATGAGATAGAGAGAAATGATGAACTGTGAGGTAAAGACAGAACACACAGAGACAAGAGACAGAACTACACATAAGGCAAGAGTTATGAGATACAGAGAAATGATGAACTGTGAGGTAAAGACAGAACACACAAAGAGAGACAGAACTAGACATAAGGCAAGAGTTATGAGATACAGAGAAATGATGAACTGTGAGGTAAAGACAGAACACACAAAGAGAGACAGAACTACACATAAGGCAAGAGTTATGAGATAGAGAGAAATGATGAACTGTGAGGTGAAGACAGAACACACAAAGAGAGACAGAACTAGACATAAGGCAAGTTATGAGATAGAGAAATGATGATCTGCGAGGTAGACACAGAACACACAAAGAGAGACAGAACTAGACATGAGGCAAGAGTTATGAGATAGAGAGAAATGATGATCTGTGAGGTAAAGACAGAACACACAAAGAGAGACAGAACTTGACATAATTAAAGCAAGAATTATGAGATAGAGAGAAATGATGAACTGTGAGGTAAAGACAGAACACACAGAGATAAGAGAGACAGAACTTGACATAATTAAGGCAAGAATTATGAGATAGAGAGAAATGATGAACTGTGAGGTAAAGACAGAACACACAGAGATAAGAGAAACAGAACTACACATAAGGCAAGAATTATGAGATAGAGAGAAATGATGAACTGTGAGGTAAAGACAGAACACACAGAGAGAGACAGAACTAGACATAAGGCAAGAGTTATGAGATAGAGAGAAATGATGAACTGTGAGGTAAAGACAGAACACACAAAGAGAGACAGAACTAGACATAAGGCAAGAGTTATGAGATAGAGAGAAATGATGAACTGTGAGGTAAAGACAGAACACACAAAGAGAGACAGAACTAGACATAAGGCAAGAGTTATGAGATAGAGAGAAATGATGAACTGTGAGGTAAAGACAGAACACACAAAGAGACAGAACTAGACATAAGGCAAGAGTTATGAGATAGAGAGAAATGATGAACTGTGAGGTAAAGACAGAACACACAAAGAGAGACAGAACTAGACATAAGGCAAGAGTTATGAGATAGAGAGAAATGATGAACTGTGAGGTAAAGACAGAACACACAGAGAGAGACAGAACTAGACATAATTAAGGCAAGAATTATGATACAGAGAAATGATGAACTGTGAGGTAAAGACAGAACACACAAAGAGAGACAGAACTAGACATAATTAAGGCAAGAATTATGAGATACAGAGAAATGATGAACTGTGAGGTACAGACAGAACACACAGAGATAAGAGACAGAACTTGACATAATTAAGGCAAGAATTATGAGATAGAGAGAAATGATGAACTGTGAGGTAAAGACAGAACACACAGAGATAAGAGAGACAGAACTTGACATAATTAAAGCAAGAATTATGAGATGAGAGAAATGATGAACTGTGAGGTAAAGACAGAACACACAGAGACAAGAGACAGAACTACACATAAGGCAACAACTATGAGATACAGAGAAATGATGAACTGTGAGGTAAAGACAGAACACACAAAGAGAGACAAAAATAGACATAAGGCAAGAGTTATGAGATAGAGAGAAATGATGAACTGTGAGGTAAAGACAGAACACACAAAGAGAGACAGAACTAGACATAAGGCAAGAGTTATGAGATAAAGAGAAATGATGATCTGTGGGGTAAAGACAGAACACACAAAGAGAGACAGAGCTAGACATAATTAAGGCAAAAATTATAAGATACAAAGAAATGATGAACTGTGAGGTAAAGACAGAACACACAGAGATGAGACAGAACTAGACATAATTAAGGCAACAATTATGAGATACAGAGAAATGATGAACTGTGAGGTAAAGACAGAACACACAGAGATGAGACAGAACTTGACATAATTAAGGCAAGAATTATGAGATAGAGAGAAATGATGAACTGTGAGGTAAAGACAGAACACACAGAGATGAGAGACAGAACTATTATAAAGAGTGGGAGAGAGAATTTATATTAGAGTTGGCTGACGATTAAAATGGATCTTGGTATGTAAGGAAAATTGTGTACAGGTGTGTGAGAGCCACTATGAGGAACAGCTGGCTGGGATGATTAAGAGAGAGCGATCGAGGATTAATTAAAAAGATGAGAGGGCAATCAAGATATATATATGAGGAAGAATAAATTAACTGTGAGGTAAAGACAGAACATTTGAAACATTTAAAACATTTCAAACATTTCTTAATAGCCCATTAGGTGCAGTTACATATGTTTTTGCATGTATTGTTAGAGGCCAGCCTTTACATAACACAGAGATAAGAGAGAGACAGAACTAGACAGGGACAGAGGCAGGGAGAGGAAATATTTGGCAGACATGTAAAGAGAGCAGGGAGGACACAGTGCTGGGAGTTTTAGTAGAGGACCTGAAACAGTGCTCAGAGGAAAGACCCGATGGTTTGGACATGTAAAGAGAGCAGGGAGGATACAGTGCTGGGAGTTTTAGTAGAGGACCTGGAAACAGTGCTCAGAAGGAAAGACTGATGGTTTGGACATGTAAAGAGAGCAGGGAGGATACAGTGCTGGGAGTTTTAGTAGAGGACCTGGAAACAGTGCTCAGAAGGAAAGACTCCGATGGTTTGGACATGTAAAGAGAGTAGGGAGGACATGGTGCTGGGAGTTTTAGTAGAGGACCTGGAAACAGTGCTCAGAAGGGAAAGAGTCCGATGGTTTGGACATGTAAAGAGAGCAGGGGAGGATACAGTGCTGGGAGTTTTAGTAGAGGACCTGGAAACAGTGCTCAGAAGGGAAAGACTATGATGGTTTGGACATGTAAAGAGAGCAGGGGAGGACACAGTGCTGGGAGTTTTAGTAGAGGACCTGGAAACAGTGCTCAGAAGGGAAAGACTCCAATGGTTTGGACATGTAAAGAGAGCAGGGGAGGACACAGTGCTGGGAGTTTTAGTAGAGGACCTGGAAACAGTGCTCAGAAGGGAAAGACTCCGATGGTTTGGACATGTAAAGAGAGCAGGGGAGGACACAGTGCTGGGAGTTTTAGTGGAGGACCTGGAAACAGTGCTCAGAAGGGAAAGACTCCAATGGTTTGGACATGTAAAGAGAGCAGGGGAGGACACAGTGCTGGGAGTTTTAGTAGAGGACCTGGAAACAGTGCTCAGAAGGGAAAGACTCCAATGGTTTGGACATGTAAAGAGAGCAGGGGAGGATACAGTGCTGGGAGTGTTGGAGAGATTGGAGGTAGAAGGAAGGAGACCAGTTGGTAGACCTAGGAAAACATGGAGAAGGTGTATACAAGAAGACTTAGCAGTGATGGGATTGGATGAGCATTGGGCAGAAGACATAGCAGAATGGAGGTAGAAGGAAGACCAGTTGGTAGACCTAGAAAAACGTGGAGAAGGTGTGTACAGGAAGACTTGGGATTGATAGAACTGTATAAGCACTGGGCGGAAGACAGAGTAGAATGGAGGAGAGCCATAAAGCGTCCAACCGCTCAGGAAGATTGAATTAAATGGACCTTAACCTAAATAATGATGATGATAATGACATTGTACTTACCAGGGATTGAGTGGTCATAGTAGTAGTAGTAGTAGATCAGCTGTCATGGAAGTACTATATAAGGGATTCAATAGTACACATAGTAGCTGTATAGAGGATTTAATAGTACACATAGTAGTAATAGTAATAATAGTAGTCTCAGGGATCTCCTTGAGTCCGTCGTCAATGTAGATGTAGTTTCCACACCTCCACCACCTTAGTAACATTGATGTGGCCGAGGTCAACAACATCCGCCGAGCACATCTCACAGAACTCCTTGTCCGTTGCGAGCTTGACCCGGCCGCCAACCTTCCGCCAGCTCAATCTCCGCTGACTCTCCCTGGGAAAGGTCAGGTCAGGTTAGGTCATGAGAGGTCATGGTGGGGTCAAACGAGAGTGGGTTATGTTTTAGGAGGCAAGTAAAGAAATGGAAAAATCACTGGGCTATTTTTTTATATATATATTTTTTTGTGTGTGTGTGTTTGTGTGTGTGTGTGTGTGTGTGTGTGTGTGTGTGTAGTGGAAGGCAGGGTACAGGGTTCCTCTTCTTACTAAAACCTTGATTAAAAGAAAATAAATATATATAAATCCTGGGAGCTATTTTATTCTTATGTTATGTAAATGGTATGTCAATTAGTGTTTCCTATCCACTACTTTTATATGCAGATGACACAGTATATATATTAGCTGTAACACACAAGGATGCCACATGTAATAACCATACTATTGAGCCAATCTGTGGGTTCATTTTCTTCAACAATGACACCTAGTCTTTCTATATGGTCTAATTCCTTCTTAAGTTTATCCCTCAGAGCAACAGGTATTTCTCTAGGAGGGTGAGCCACAGGGACAGCACTTGGACCAAACTGTAATTCAACTGTTGGAAAGTTGGAAAGTTTTGTTTAGTGGGTGCAACATCTGTGGTCATATGCCGGAGAGAGACAGAAGAGGAAAGAATTATAGGAGAAGGGAACAGACCCCAGGAGACGGGACACAACCCCCGATTAATACCTGGTACCCATTCACTGCTGGGTGGACAGGGGCGTAGGGTATCGGAAAAGCCGCCCAAATTTTCCACTCTGCCCGGGAATTGAACCCGGGCTCTCTCAGCCAAGTAATTTACCTGTACCATCCAGCAGGCATCCCAGTCCCTCAAATACATCAAAGAATTCCTCCAACATACCATTTGAACCATGAATTGTAGGCAATGTCCAGCGCACACCTGTGGTCGATGCATGTGAGCATTGGCACCCTTCAGCTGCATGGGCGGAACCTTAGACATCTGTGGGAGAGAGAAAGAGAGATTGACAAATAATATAGAGGGAGAGGAAGATAACAGTGAGATACAGGGATTTTAACACGATAATGAGGTTAACCTGGTAGCAGTGATGGGCCAAATTTGTGGCTTTACCGTGTAGCAGCGACAGGCCAAATTTGTGCCATGATATAAACCCCAAAAAATAGATGATACATAATCTAATCGCAAATGCTTTGATATATATGAAATGGTTTGTGTGAGGGGCGATTTTTTCTCATTTTTCTCGCTTGGAGGGACCATTAAGAAACATGATCCCCGCTGCTACTGGGTTAATATCTGCATTTTTATGAGCGTTTTTTTCAAGTTCATTGCACAGAGGAAGGGTCAGACTACCACCAGGGTCATTAAACTACCCCTGGAAATGCCCCAAACACCTATGAAAGCCTTGTCAAGTATTTTTTTTCTACAACAAAGGAGACAGCTCAAGGGCACACACAAAAAAGGAAACTATATTGTCAATTATTGTCTAGTGTCAATTCCTGTGCAGATGACAAAAACCTGGATCTTCAAGTCCCTCCCTGTCTTAGCCTGTGGGGGGAGTCTCAACGCCCTGCCCCTGCTGTGGGTGGTGTGGGGGGGTGGGTGGGGGTCTGGTGCAGGGCCCACAGCTCCACCGTCAGGCTCAGGGGGGAGTCTCCAGGTCCGACAGGTGCTGGGGGAGGGGGAAGGCACCATATCAGAACACTCCTTACCCTGAGAGCATGTCAAGATATGTAACATTGCAACATTCAGTAGATATGTACCATTAAAACCTCTCTTGAACCCAGCTATTAAAACCTCTTGTAAACCCAGCTATTAAAACCTCTTGTAAACCCAGCTATTAAAACCTCTTGTAAACCCAGCTATTAAAACCTCTTGTAAACCCAGCTATTAAAACCTCTCTTGAACCCAGCTATTAAAACCTCTCTTGAACCCAGCTATTAAAACCTCTCTTGAACCCAGCTATTAAAACCTCTCTTGAACCCAGCTATTAAAACCTCTCTTGAACCCAGCTATTAAAACCTCTCTTGAACCCAGCTATTAAAACATCTTGTAAACCCAGCCATTAAAACCTCTCTTGAACCCAGCTATTAAAACCTCTCTTGAACCCAGCTATTAAAACCTCTCTTGAACCCAGCTATTAAAACCTCTTGTAAACCCAGCCATTAAAACCTCTTGTAAACCCAGCCATTAAAACCTCTCTTGAACCCAGCTATTAAAACCTCTTGTAAACCCAGCTATTAAAACCTCTTGTGAACCCAGCCATTAAAACCTCTCTTGAACCCAGCCATTAAAACCTCTCTTGAACCCAGCCATTAAAACCTCTCTTGAACCCAGCCATTAAAACCTCTCTTGAACCCAGCTATTAAAACCTCTTGAACCCAGCTATTAAAACCTCTCTTGAACCCAGCCATTAAAACCTCTCTTGAACCCAGCCATTAAAACCTCTCTTGAACCCAGCTATTAAAACCTCTTGTAAACCCAGCCATTAAAAACTCTTGAACCCAGCTATTAAAACCTCTTGTAAACCCAGCTATTAAAACCTCTTGTAAACCCAGCCATTAAAAACTCTTGAACCCAGCTATTAAAACCTCTTGTAAACCCAGCCAGTAAAACCTCTCTTGAACCCAGCTATTAAAACCTCTCTTGAACCCAGCCATTAAAACCTCTCTTGAACCCAGCTATTAAAACCTCTCTTGAACCCAGCCATTAAAACCTCTCTTGAACCCAGCCATTAAAACCTCTCTTGAACCCAGCCATTAAAACCTCTCTTGAACCCAGCTATTAAAACCTCTCTTGAACCCAGCTATTAAAACCTCTTGTAAACCCAGCTATTAAAACCTCTCTTGAACCCAGCTATTAAAACCTCTTGTAAACCCAGCCAGTAAAACCTCTCTTGAACCCAGCCATTAAAACCTCTCTTGAACCCAGCTATTAAAACCTCTTGTAAACCCAGCCAGTAAAACCTCTCTTGAACCCAGCTATTAAAACCTCTCTTGAACCCAGCTATTAAAACATCTTGTAAACCCAGCCATTAAAACCTCTCTTGAACCCAGCTATTAAAACCTCTCTTGAACCCAGCTATTAAAACCTCTCTTGAACCCAGCTATTAAAACCTCTCTTGAACCCAGCTATTAAAACCTCTCTTGAACCCAGCTATTAAATCCTCTCTTGAACCCAGCTATTAAAACCTCTCTTGAACCCAGCTATTAAAACCTCTCTTGAACCCAGCTATTAAAACCTCTCTTGAACCCAGCTATTAAAACCTCTCTTGAACCCAGCTATTAAAACCTCTCTTGAACCCAGCTATTAAAACCTCTCTTGAACCCAGCTATTAAAACATCTTGTAAACCCAGCCATTAAAACCTCTCTTGAACCCAGCTATTAAAACCTCTTGTAAACCCAGCCATTAAAACCTCTCTTGAACCCAGCTATTAAAACATCTTGTAAACCCAGCCATTAAAACCTCTCTTGAACCCAGCTATTAAAACCTCTTGTAAACCCAGCCATTAAAACCTCTTGTAAACCCAGCCATTAAAACCTTACCTTATCGCTTGTGTGAGTCCTCCCCTGCATAGGAACAGCTGCGTCATCCAGGGGTAGACCAGGGAATCAACCACTCATATCCACGGTAGACCAGGAAATTGACCACTCCTCCAGGGGCCGGTAGACCAGAAAATCAACCACTCAGCAGATGACCAGTGTTGTGTAGCTCTCCAGTCTGAAATTGAGGGAGTTCGTAACCTAACCGATCATGGATATTAATCAGTGTTTCTACTCAAAGACAAACTGTGTGCGATGAACATTCAGCGACTCGGAAATGGAAATAATCACTGGATATTTACGACACAATAACAAAAATATCTGAGATCACACCTGAACCATCGGATACCTGTGACATTATCCATGAAGGCAATTAGGGCACTCACTCACGAGGACGTCTCAGAATAAGTGCGCCGAGGACTATTATCCAGGCTAACATGGCTGTGGTCCGGGGCGTGGAACCTCCTCAACGGTGACGAGGTGTTCTGTGGTTGAAGCTCGGCCCTGGAGGTTTCTTGTAGACCCGGGTGGATGTGGTAATGCCCGGGTGGAGCAGCAACGGCCGTAGAGGGTTGGGATGTACACTGTAGAGTCTTCCATGGCAAACATTGCCTGTTCTTTACTAACTAGAGAGAGAGAGAGAAAGACACAGAGAGAGATTGAGAGATAGAGAGACAGACAGAGACAGAGAGACAGATTGAGAGAGAGAGAGACAGAGACAGAGCAACACACACACACAGACGTACGCACAGTGCAGTGAGGGAGAATTAAGCCACACACACACACAGACGTACACAGTGCTGGGAGGGAGGAAGGACAGGCAGCATGGCGGTACATTGTTTATTACGGAACGAAATTCGCGTTACAGCTGCAAGGTGCTCTCAACCACAATGCCTTACAAAACCAGCAGTAGTTACCTCCTCCTGCAGCGACCTCCCAAGACGGAGGGCCCCAGACCCCCAACGAGGATGCGCCTCCTGGCCACCTGGTCAAAGCCTGGTCAACCAGTCAGCCAGAGAGGTGCGCCCCGCCGACAGGGCCCAGAAGCCTTCCGCATCGGGCGGGTCACCACAGCCGCCTCTTCTTGCTGCTCAGGAACACAACAGGCTAAAGGCAACAGTTACACACGGACATATAAAAAAAGAAATCCTAACCGACATCTCAGAGGGAGACGCCCAAAGCGGCAGACTCAAACGCAGAACGGAAAACACCGTTCTGTGAAAGAGCCAACCGTCGTACCCCTAACACCTAGGCCCCACCAGCCTCCTCCTGTGAGAAAACTGGTTCTCAGTAACTCGGAAGTAGCTACCCTGGCGGCAATGCTGTAACCCAGACTGCCCCGGTTACAACCCCGCGGCCTAAACTACCACATTGCAGACCTCCCTACGGGAGAATCTGACATCTATCTGCGCGTCTTTCAAGCGTTGCTCCGACTCTAACCGCCCGACCACCGTCCGCCCGCCCGTTCCACGTCGCCCGCCCGTCCGCCCATCCGCCCCGCCCCAACCCGCCCGCAAGCGTGCGAGCAGAGGTACGACGAGCGTCAGTGCAGCGGAACGTAGCGTCACGGGTTCCGTGCGTTCAGACGTAGCCACGCTCAGCGTAGACGCTGCTGCCTGCCTACCTGACCGAGGGTGGGGTGCCCGCCCGACAACCCGACCGCAAGGTGGCCTGCCTACCTATCTGATGGCCCGACTGACAGCCTGACCGCCAGATAGCTTGCCTGTCACCTGCTAGCCTGACTGCCAGGTGGCACACCCGCCCGTCGGCCTGATGGACAGACGGCCACGCCCATGCCTTCCTGACACAGTGATTAGCTAAGTCCCCACACAAAAAAAAGACACTCACACAAAAAAAAAACTCACACACCCTACATAACCTGCACCGTAGTGCTACCCCAAACCTCAGCAGCTCCCGCGTTGCACACCACCACCGCCGTTGGTCGCCCGGCAGCATCCACCCAGCGCCAACAGCTAAAGAGCTAGGGAGGAAGGGGGTTATGGGGAAAAAAACATACATAGAAATGAAATCCTAGCAGTCACACAGCAACACACAGCAAAAGGTCAAACACACGGCAGGCCTGCCATCACACACACAAACACACACAGCACACACTAAACCAAATACCGTGGATATACCGTAGTGACGTGATGTGATGTCCTCGCTGCACGCGCCTCCGGACTGCCACACACACACACACACGCTAGCTATTGGGTATAAACACACGGGAAAAAGGCATAGAAAAAAAAGACATCCTAAATAAAATAACACACACAAGCACTCAGCGGGGGTTTGGGGAGGCAGACGGAGGAGGGCCAGTTGGCATGGGAAAGGGGAATCGCCCTGCCCAGGAGATGGATATGGTCTTGGCACCCCCCCCCTGGCGTGAAGGTTACCCAACACACCAGGCGGTAAGGCTCGACACAACCCAAATCCCAGGAGGCTCATCCCCCAACCCACTTCCAGCCCACCAACCATTCTACCCCACCCTCCCTTACCCACTGAGTACCCACAGACATACACCAAAAAAAAGACTCCACTCCCATCAGACTCCTTGGAAGAAGGCAGCCTGATCCACCTAATAAAAAAGCCAGGCTCAACCTTACGGAAGAGTCTGGCAAAACGTCGGCGGAGACAACGCGAAGACTAACGCCTGGCCAAGCAGAGCCGACCGCTCTGACCCCCGGAAGAGAGGCCAGAGTAGCTAGAGTCGGCTTCCTCCTACGGAGAAAACCGACAAAAAAAACTTCAGACATCTCGGAGGGAGACCGTCTGAAGGTGGAAGACTCAAACGCAGAACGGAGTCACACCCGTTCTGTGAAAGAGCCAACCGTTGTTACACCTAACACCCTAACACCCTAACACCCTACACCAGCTAAACAAACACCCTACACCCTGACGTGCTGCTCCCGCGCTGCGCCGATGCTCTCCGCTTACGCGCCTCTGAAAGAACAAGACCGACTTAGACACAACCCAGGAGACAGTGACGGAGAATTAGACACACTATGAAAATTATACAAGAGCAACAGTATTTAATGATCTTGTTATTTGACTGATTATCATTTCATTACTATTATTGGTATTGTTATATTCATTACTATTATTGGTATTATTATATTCATTACTATTATTGGTATTATCATAATCATTATCATTGTTTACCTGGGCGCCAGAGGATACAGGCAAAGGGTGACACACGGCCACCTCCATCAACGTGTCTCTCCAGGCGGGGCAACACACTGGAAGTACAGGGAGACTCAGACATGCGGAGAGGCAGCGGCAGAGACATCCAGACATCTTGGCTCAGACACAGGTGGCTGCTCCATTAACCCAGCAGCAGCGACGGGCCAAGTTTGTGGCTTTACCGTGTAGCAGCGATGGGCCAAGTTTGTGCCATGATATTTAAACCCCCCAAAATAGATGATGCATAATCTGATCACAAATGCTTTGATATATATTATGAAATGGTTTGTGTGTCCAAACTCCTTATGCAAGAGTTAAGAACATAAGGAGTCTGCAAGAGGCTGGTTAGGCTATACAAGGCCATGGCTTTATCTAACCTCTTCTTGAATGTATCTATGGTATTGGCACCCACAACATGGCCCCCAAGCCTGTTCCACTCATCCACCACTCTGTTAGTAAACCAATTCTTGCCTATGTCTTTGTTGAATCTGAATTTGTCTAACTTAAAACCATTGCCACGCGTCCTACCTGGCTCTTTTACTATCAAAAACTTATTGACATCCCCTTTATTAAATCCCTTCATCCATTTATAGACTTCGATCAAGTCTCCTCGCAACCTTCGCCTTTCTAGCGAGTGTAGATTTAACTGCTTCAGCCTGTCTTCATAAGGCAAGTTTCTCACCCCCTGAATCATCTTTGTCATCCTCCTCTGTACAGATTCTAACACCTTGATATCCATTCTATAGTAGGGGGACCAGAACTGAACCGCATAATCGAGATGAGATCTAACTAGTGCTAAGTAAAGTTTGAGGATGACTTCAGCACTCCTATTGCTTACGCTCCTTGAGATGAAACCAAGTACTCTGTTGGCCCAATTTTTGGCCTGAATGCATTGAGCCCTAGGACGGAGGTCAGCACTCACTAGGACTCCTAAGTCTTGCTCACGCCCAGACCTGCTTAGAGGAGTGCCATTTAAGGAGTAATTGTGTGAGGGATGATTCCTACCTACACTCAGAATGCTACACTTCCCAACATTGAATTCCATCTGCCACTTCCCCGCCCAATCATATAGTCTGTCAAACTCATCCTGGAGAACGGTAGCGTCCCTGTCTGATTGGATTACCGATCTTGGTATCATCTGTGAACTTGCTGACATCACTACTAATTCCTGTCCAAGTCATTGATGTAAATAATAAAAAGCAGAGGACCCAGCACCGACCCCTGAGGGACTCCACTCGTAACACTGCCCCATTCAGATTTTTTACCATTGATCTGCACTCTGCTTCCTACCACTGAGCCACGCCCTGATCCAGTTCAAAACTTTACCATCTATGCCGTGAGCCTGTAATTTTAGTAATAGCCGGTGATGAGGGACTTTCTCGAACGCTTTACTGAAATCTAGATACATTATGTCATAGTTTTCATCTCGGTCGACCGCCTTGATTACTTTAGTGTAGAATGACAACAGCAGCGATGGGCCAAATTTGTCCATGATTTAAACTCCCCAAAATAGATGATGCATAATCTGATCACAAATGCTTTGATATATGGTGAAAGACCGATCCTTTGTGAACCTATGCTGTGAATCATGAATTAAATTATGCTTTTCTAGATGGTCCAGAATGCTCCCGGCTATAATTTGTGGCTTTACCGTGTAGCAGCGACGGGCCAAATTTATGGCTTTACTGTGAAGCAGAGACGGGCCAAATTTGTGGCTTTACCGTGTAGCAGCGACGGGCCAAATTTGTGCCATGATTTAAACTCCCCAAAATAGATGATATATAAACTGATCACAAATGCTTTGATATATATTATGAAATGGTTTGTGTGAGGGTGATTTTTCTCATTTTTCTCGCTTGGAGGAACCATTAAGATACATGACCCACGCTGCTGCCACCACCACCGGGTTAAGGTCAAAAAAATTGTAATGCCAAAATTTAATTAAGTACGGGAAAGATAGAAATTAGGGAGGATAAGTAGTTTTAAGTATTTTTAAGAATATATAAATTCCATCTCTATCTCTCATGTACTTAACTGAATTTTTCTTAACTAGAAATGGTCAAATCATCACTGATCTCCTCTATTATGCATATATAATCATTTTTGCAATTCCTAACATTATATACTCATTTAAATAATTTTTCACACATATATATAAATACTACTCTTACATATACCCAATACTGTCCAACCCCTTATGCAAGAGTTAACCAGCATCTTCATTCTTTCATCCCTATACTGTCCAACCCCTTATGCAAGAGTTAACCAGCATCTTCATTCTTTCATCCCAATACTGTCCAACCCATTATGCAAGAGTTAACCAGCATCTTCATTCTTTCATCCCTATACTGTCCAAACCCATTATGCAAGAGTTAACCAGCATCTTCATTCTTTCATCCCTATACTGTCCAACCCCTTATGCAAGAGTTAACCAGCATCTTCATTCTTTCATCCCTATACTGTCCAAACCCCTTATGCAAGAGTTAACCAGCATCTTCATTCTTTCATCCCTATACTGTCCAAACCCCTTATGCAAGAGTTAACCAGCATCTTCATTCTTTCATCCCTATACTGTCCAAACCCCTTATGCAAGAGTTAACCAGCATCTTCATTCTTTCATCCCTATACTGTCCAACCCCTTATGCAAGAGTTAACCAGCATCTTCATTCTTTCATCCCTCTACTGTCCAAACCCATTATGCAAGAGTTAACCAGCATCTTCATTCTTTCATTCCTATACTGTCCAACCCCTTATGCAAGAGTTAACCAGCATCTTCATTCTTTCATCCCTATACTGTCCAAACCCCTTATGCAAGAGTTAACCAGCATCTTCATTCTTTCATCCCTATACTGTCCAAACCCATTATGCAAGAGTTAACCAGGATCTCCACTCTTTCATCCCTGTGCTGTCCAAACCCCTTATGCAAGAGTTAACCAGTATCTTCATTCTTTCATCCCTATACTGTCCAAACCCCTTATGCAAGAGTTAACCAGCATCTTCATTCTTTCATTCCTATACTGTCCAAACCCCTTATGCAAGAGTTAACCAGCATCTTCATTCTTTCATCCCTATACTGTCCAAACCCATTATGCAAGAGTTAACCAGGATCTCCACTCTTTCATCCCTGTGCTGTCCAAACCCCTTATGCAAGAGTTAACCAGCATCTTCATTCTTTCATCCCTTACACTGGTAAACTCTGGAGCATCCTTCCTGTGTCTATATCTCCTTCTGCCTTCGACTTGAATTCTCTCACGAGGAATGACGTATCGAGACACCTCTCCTCCCGAAACTGACATCCCTTTCGGCCGCTCATAACTTTTGTCTCTGAAGGAGCAACAATTAACCCAAGAACATCGGCAGACCCTTTTCTGGGGTTTCACGAGTCATGGCTGTGGTACGGTGGACCCTAAAAAGGGCTCGCCATAAAACCCTTGATTCAAGCTAATTGTAGGTGGTTGTGGCATACCGCAACCCACCATGCATGATAGGTGGTGCAGTAAGGTCACGGCAGACTGAATTAGCTATCCATACAGTAATCACTCGTCAAATTCTTTAAAGTAGACAACAAGCGACTCTCGGCTAGATGTCACGCGTCACAAGACTCTTTATTTTGTGACAAACACCACACAAACAGAATGGAGTTTGAGTAAAAGAAATATTCTTAATGGCTTTATAGTTATGAGAGGAGCAAGTGCTCTGATGTACGTTCCATGCTCTTTTCTTAGTCTCAAAATGCAGTGTAATTTTGCCATTTCTCGGCCACTTCTCGGCTTTCCCATTGCCGACGCCCACGGGTTAAGCCCTTCCCTGCGGAGGATCTATATAGAGACGTTTGGAAATTGGGACTTTTTGTCGGCGCGTCTGTGTATAGACGTTTGCTCTCATTTGCCCTCATTAGATAGTATCATGGCGCCACTATAAACACTCGCCTGCGCCAGAACGGGCTGGGCCGACCCCCCCCAAAAAAATAGAAGATTCCTTACTACTGACAAAATGAACAAAATAAATTATTATTAGGCATCTCAAACCCCTGGACACTTGCCAACATTGCCTCTCAAGGACAGTCACCCTTGTGCTTTGTTGGATATGTGTAATGCCCCGACGAGCTTCTTTTCTAAATCCTTCCTATTTCTCAACACGTCCTCTGCGTGTATCGAAATAACACGAGAAATTAATCAAGATCAGGGTATTCGCCGGCTGCCTGGGATTGAACCCGCGACCAGCGTGACGGGAGAGCCACTCCTTACCGAGTCGGCCAAAGAGGTGCCCCCCTGGCTAAGTGGGTTATGGGAGGCTCGTTCATCAGGCCGTCGCCGCACTACATATGCAACGCACATCAGCTGACACTGGGAATTTTTGCATTTTTCCTAGTTTCTTTTATTATTATAGTCTATCATGTCAAGGAGTAAGAGACCTCTTGAGCCGGAGGAAATGACTCCTTTGGCAGCTGAGGATATAGATGCTGATTTTTTTGGATGATTTTGATGATCCTGACTCATGTACCATCAGTGGTTACTCTAAACCTTCATTTGAATGTATCAATATACATATAACCAGTCCAACTTAACCCTTTCATTGCTAAACGCTTGCAGTGGGCGTTAGGCGTATTTGCTGGTGGTGCTAAACGCTCACTGCGACCACCAGCCGCACTAAAATCTCCCGTGTATGAGAGTGTTCCAAACAGTAATTCTCACAACACAGGATTGACAAGTGAGTGTTTTCTACTAAACTTGGTGGAAAATCATGTCAGCCCTGCTGCCGGGAAGGGGTTAACGGGCTTTTTCTAAACCTATTTTCTCATTGCCCTAGAGTGGTTTCTTTAGCTGTAAAAAACAATATCCATTATCCACACAACTATATCAAAATGCTTACCGGTCTCCCCAGCTGAAGAGGTCACGGACAGAGGAGGTCATGTGCGCCTCCCCAAGCCCATGTCCCCCGGCGTCCATCTCCCGGAACACTGCCACACAAACAAACGCTAGCTATGGGTATAAAAAAAGATTACGTGCAAAAAGTTCACACACAAAAATACATCCTAACAAAATAATAGTGCGAAGGCATAACGCCAACGCACACACACACACAATCATACGACAGGCCTGCCATTCACACACAGACGCACACACAAGAGAACCCACTTAACCAAACCGTTGGTGTCGTCGCGATGAGTCCTCTGCATGGTCCGTCCGCGGCATCCTGCAAAAACAGAGAGGCATATTAGAAAAGGGAACATTAAGGGCCGCTTCCACAGTCCATCACAATCTTTGTAACACTCCTGAACCAAGCTATAGAATCCCATACTGTTCAAAATGGCGCGGTCTTCGATGACACACTAAATACACAGAGCTTTTCCTGTATTGTGTCGTCAAATTTGTGGACTTGAATAAATACAGGATCTCAGCTTACTCATCTCCCTTCTCTTTCCTTTCCTTCATATCATAAACACAGCTTTTCCTGTATAGTCTTGTCAAATTTGTGAACTTGAATATAAACAGGATCTCGGCTCACTCGTCCCCCAATCTCATCTCCCTTCTCCTCCCTTTCCTTCGTACCATAAACACACAAGACCTTTCCTGTATAGTCTCGTCAAATTTGTGAACTTGAATATAAACAGGATCTCAGACACTCGTCTCCCAATCTCATCTCTCTTCTATTCCCTTTCCTTCGTATCATGACAATATAAGACCTTTCCTGTATAGTCTCGTCAAATTTGTGAACTTGAATATAAACAGGATCTCACTTATATATATTACATCTCCCTTCTCCTCCCTTTCCTTCGTGGCATAAACACACAAGACCTTTCCTGTATAGTCTCGTCAAATTTGTGAACTTGAATATAAACTCCAGACACCGAGCACAAGGAAATTTAGGCTCTGGTATTTGGTTTGGAGCTTACTAACCCATCATGAGGAACTGTGAAAAGGGGCCTTACACAGATGCAGAATTACAGCCATGCAAAAAGGCTGGGACCGACCATTATACAGTGACAAAGCAAACTAGGACTCACAATTATAGTGACAAAAACTAGGATTGACAATTATACAATGACAAAAACTAGGATTGACAATTATACAATGACAAAAACTAGGATTGACAATTATACAATGACAAAAACTAGGATTGACAATTATACAGTGACAAAACAAACTAGCAAGCAGAGCCGGGCACCACAAACACACTGGAAGGAACCTTGAGCAAAAGATAACTTAGACATTAATTAAAAGGAAGGAAGGGATGAAGATAGACAGAGGAGGAGGAGGAGTGAAAGGAGAAAAAGGAGAAGGAGATGAAGGAAGAATAGAGGAGGAAAGAATGGAGGAAAATCGGGGAGGGGGAATGGAAAAGGGAAGGAGGGAAAGTGAAAAAGGAATAAAGGAGAATAGAAGGAATTGGATTATGAGCAGGAGGAGGAGGAGAGAGAATGGACGATAGGAAAATGAGATGCAAGATTTGACCACCAGAAAGAATTATAAACGGTAATTAAGCAAAAGATAACTTGGACTTATTAAAAGAAAGGAAAGGATAAAGAAAGACAGAGGAGGAGGAGGAGGAGGAGGAGAGAGAATGAACGAAAGGAAATGAGATGCAAGATTTGATCATCAGAAAGAATTATAAACGTTAATTAAGCAAAAGATAACTTGGACTTATTAAAAGAAAGGAAAGGATAAAGAAAGACAGAGGAGGAGGAGGAGGAGGAGGAGAGAGAATGAACGAATGGAAATGGGATGCAAGATTTGACCACCAGAAAGAATTATAAACGTTAATTAAGCAAAAGATAACTTGGACTTATTAAAAGAAAGGAAAGGATAAAGAAAGACAGAGGAGGAGGAGGAGGAGGAGGAGGAGGAGGAACGAAAGGAAATGAGATGCAAGATTTGACCACCAGAAAGAATTATAAACGTTAATTAAGCAAAAGATAATTTGGACTTATTAAAAGAAAGGAAAGGATAAAGAAAGACAGAGGAGGAGGAGGAGGAGGAGGAGGAGAGAGAATGAACGAAAGGAAATGAGATGCAAGATTTGACCACCAGAAAGAATTATAAACGTTAATTAAGCAAAAGATAACTTGGACTTATTAAAAGAAAGGAAAGGATAAAGAAAGACAGGAGGAGGAGGAGGAGGAGGAGAGAGAATGAACGAAAGGAAATGAGATGCAAGATTTGACCACCAGAAAGAATTATAAACGTTAATTAAGCAAAAGATAACTTGGACTTATTAAAAGAAAGGAAAGGATAAAGAAAGACAGGAGGAGGAGGAGGAGGAGGAGAGAGAATGAACGAAAGGAAATGAGATGCAAGATTTGACCACCAGAAAGAACGTCACGCAAAAGATAACTTGGACTTATTAAAAGGAAGGAAGGGATGAAGACAGAGGAGGAGGAAGAGGAGGAGAGAGAAAACTGAAGAAAAACGAGGAATCAGAGAAAATGGGTCAAAGAGAAAACAAGGAAATGAAAAAAGAAGGAAGGAAACATTCAATCATTAAATTAAAGGTGTTAGAACTATTGCTTTAAGGGAAACGGATGAGTTAAATTGTAAGTGTTGCTGTAATATAAATAACTTGATATATTACACTGAGGTGGTGCCCCGCTCTACCAACGATAATCTATCCTCACTAACACACTGAACCAAGCACAATATCATCGCCGCTATTAAAATGACACACTCCTTATGTCCTTTATACAGCATTTCTTGACCTAAATTGATCTATCTTTGTGTGACTCTTCGTGATGTCACCCAATCCTGGCCCGGCATCCCAGTCTCCAGTTTTGAGGTTGTTATCAGTGCGGTCGCCCAATGTGTCAGGCCTCCGCTCCCGGGTGTGTGGGACAAGACACAGGCGCTCCCCCACGGGTCAGGCCTTCGTCACGGCAGCTCCTGGGTGTGGGGGGAGGTAGGACACGGGAGATATAGGAGGCATTCCATATGACACGAGAATCTGTTACCTACACCTTGCCTCTCTCTCTCTCTCTCTCTCTCTCTCTCTCTCTCTCTCTCTCTACAAAGAAATGCTTTCCACCCTCTTGAGAAACGTCGCCTCCGAGGAAAACTGATCGAATGTTTTAAAATACTTAATGGTTCCACGAATGTAGGCAGAACAAAACTGTTTATGATCGATGACACTTTGCGAGCGAGGAACAATGGCATAAAACTCAAATGTAGACAAGTAAATTCAGACTGCACCAAATTTTTCTTCACCAACGTTGTAGTGCGAGAATGGAATAAGATCCAAACATCAGTGGTCCAGTGTAACACGACTGACTCCTTTAAAAACAAGCTCGACCGTCACTTCCTTCAACTTAATTAATATTAACTAGAGTAGAAAAGCAACGTTTTGGAGCCATCTGATGAATGTAGAATCACTTAGGTTTAAGGACAGACCACCTAGTCTGGACCATGGGGTCTGTGTAGTCTTATGTTCTATGTAAATCTATGTAATTCTCTCTCTCTCTCTCTCTCTCTCTCTCTCTCTCTCTCTCTCTCTCTCTCTCTCTCTCTCTGTATCGGTATCATGACTTATACCGGGAAGAGGCGGGCCGGTATTATTTAAGAAAACCGGTATTTTTGCCAATACCGCACATTCCTATAGTGGTCACCACAACCACCACTCCCGTCACCACAACCACCAGTCTCGTCACCACAACCACCACTCCCGTCACCACAACCACCAGTCTCGTCACCACAACCACCAGTCTCGTCACCACAACCACCAGTCTCGTCACCACAACCACCAGTCTCGTCACCACAACCACCAGTCTCGTCACCACAACCACCAGTCTCGTCACCACAACCACCACTCTCGTCACCACAACCACCAGTCTCGTCACCACAACCACCAGTCTCGTCACCACAACCACCACTCTCGTCACCACAACCATCACTCTCGTCACCACAACCATCACATATAAACACTTGGCCAAGGGTGCAGGGGAATCGATCCCAGCCCAGCAGATACGCGGGCAGCGGGTTCAGGCGAAGAGTTCCCGTAACCAACACAATGAAGGCTGGACGGAGACTGTTGCCGACGAGGTGGTTTCTGTTAGACTGAGGGCATAGCTTCCAACCCCAGCGTGAGTCCGAGACACCTGAGGTTCGAACAGAGCACCAATCCAAGAGATGGCACACGTAAAGCGTGAGTCCGAGACACCTGAGGTTCGAACAAACGGAGCACCAATCCAAGAGATGGTACACGTGAAGTGTTTAAGTGTTGTTTGTATACTGAACATAAGATTATCACCATAATCTGATAACGTTACGATACTGATGATTGATAATAATTAAGATAATAACATGCTCAAAATTCCGCAAATGTTGATACGAACATATTAATGGAGGTGGTGGTGACAAGTGCTAGACCGTTACAATAAAAAGGTTTAATGTCTCGTCACTACCAAGTGTATTCTTGACATGACGGCAAGGAACAGACAGATAGTAAGTAGGCAGATACTGTATTGTTTAGCAACTTCATGTGATATGGAAGTGTAAAGGTTACGAACCGCCACTCCAACATATGGCTACAGTAATATTCATAAACTGTTGTTGCGAAACTCGTCCTACTGCACAGTATTTAGTTTTATCATTCATAAGGAGCAGAAATCCTTGTTCGTTATAACAGGGTTTGGTCAATATTTGGCTGATTACAGGAAGGTGTTAAATGTCGTTGCAATTATATAGTAACTATGTAATCTCATTCCTATAAGACATGAGATATATCTTTGCATCCTCTAATGATGGTTACCTATGCGCTGCAAACACTTGGGAAGCCCACAACCATTATCTCCACCTCCCCGTCACAGTTTCGATTTCCCCCCCCCCCCACACACACACACACGCGCACACACACACACACACGTCCACTCGTGTGTGTGTGTGTGTGTGTGTGTGTGTGTGTGTGTGTGTGTATATATATATATATATATATATATATATATATATATATATATATATATATATATATATATATATATATATATATGTGTGTGTGTGTGTGTGTGTGTGTGTGTGTGTGTGTGTGTGTGTGTGTGTGTGTGTGTGTGTGTGTGTGTATTTTTCGTATATGTGTATGTCTTCATTTGTCTCCTATAGTCTAACGCCATGTCCATTTTACCCCTGGTGGTCACGAGACAAAACTGTTAACAGCACGACTGCCTGCCACTCCTCCTGGGTAAATCTTCCCCATTTATTTACATAAGAACATAAGAACATAAGAACGCAGGAGTCTGCAAGAGGCCGGTAGGCCTGTACGAGGCAGCTCCTTTGACCCTAAGCTCCCGTGTATCTAACCCCACCTAATATCGCTGTCCATGAATTTATCTAGTCTATTTTTGAATGTGACAATTGTATTGGCACTCACCACATGACTGCTAAGCCTATTCCACTCATCCACCACCCTGTTAGTAAACCAATTTTTGCCTATGTCCCTGTTGAATAGGCAAAAATTGGTTTACTAACAGGGTGGTGGATGAGATGGATTTACATTTTGACGTGTCATATCTTAATAACTATCAATCATCAGTATGGTAACGTTATCAGATTACGGTGACAATCTTACGTTCAATACACATACAGCACTTAAACACTTCACTTGTGCCATCTCTTGGATCGGTGCTCCGTTTGATCGAACTTCAGGTGTCTCGGACTGACGCTTGTTTGCCTATTGGAGGGGGCGGAGCAGACCTATAGTTAAGGGTCGTGTGTGTGTGTGTGTGTGTGTGTGTGTGTGTGTGTGTGTGTGTGTGTTAAGTATGTAAGTTAACGTGTATCGCTAATCACACATATTACATTACTATCCATATACACATATTCATGTTAACATTAGCCTCGGTCCTCCCTGACGGACATGAATTAATTATGGATGCGACGTGGAACTAGACAATAATAAGTGTCTAATTATGGTTATATATACAAAGGTGAAATACTGATTATATTATAGTAGTAGTAGTAGTAGTAGTAGTAGTAGTAGTAGTAGTAGTAGTAGTAGTAGCATTAGTAGTATTAGTAGTATTAGTAATAGTAGCAGTCGAATAAGCAGCAAAACCAGAGGTAGCAGTAGTAGTAGTAGTAGTAGTAGTAGTAGTAGTAGTAGTAGTAGTAGCAATAGCATTAGTAGTATTAGTAATAGTAGCAGTCGAATAAGCAACAAAGCTAGAGGTAGTAGTAGTAGTAGTAGTAGTAGTAGTAGTAGTAGTAGTAGTAGTAGTAGTGGTAGCAGAATTAGTAGTTGCAGTAGTAATAATGGTAGCAGTACGAAGTAGTAGCAGCAGCAACAGTTGTAGCAGTGGAGGTAATAGTAGTAGTAATGGTAGTAGTAGTAGAAGTAGTAGTAGTAGTAGTAGTAGTAAAAGTAAAAGTAGTAGTAGTAGTAGTAACATTTGAAACATTTGAAACATTTATTAATAGCCTATTAGGTACAGTTACATAATATGTTGTATGTATTGTTAGAGGCCAGCCTTTATATAAGCATAAGCTTTTCAGGCAAAAGTGAAGACAATAGATATATAAGAAAAAAAAAAGGAATATTGCAAATATAACTTTGAACAAAAAAAACATACAAAATACAGAATACTGAACATTAGTTAGAAATATAACAGTGGTAGGATATACATACATAATGGAAGCTCGGCGAAATCAATAATATCATAATTAAAAATAATAAACCAAAGTAAAATAAAGAAAGAGAAAAAAAATAATGTACAAAGAAGCAAATGAAATTATATACAGAATTATAGGATGAAGCAAAATGAAATAATAATAATAATAATAATAATAATAATAATAATAATAATAATAATAATA